>NW_012114544.1:3323723-3334821 GCF_000951035.1 Colobus angolensis palliatus | reverse complement strand
TTTTGGTACCAGTACCATGCTGTTTTGGTTACTGTAGCCTTGTAGTATCGTTTGAAGTCAGGTAGCATGATGCCTCCAGGTTTGTTCTTTTAGCTTAGGATTGTCTTGGCAATGTGCGCTCTTTTTTGATTTCATATGAACTTTAAAGTAGTTTTTTCCAATTCTGTGGAGAAAGTCATTGGTAGCTTGATGGGGATGGCACTGAATCTATATATTACCTTGGGCAGTATGGCCATTTTGACGATATTGATTCTTCCTATGCATGAGCATGGAATGTTCTTCCATTTGTTTGTAAGCTCTTTTATTTTGTTGAACAGTGGTTTGTAGTTCTCCTTGAAGAGGTCCTTCACATCCCTTGTAAGTTCTTTCTAGAGTACTTTTCATTGTTTACAATCTCCCCTTTCTCTCCAGGAGAGGTTTGAGTCAATCTCAAACTTTCCCTTTTTCTCATTTAATGCAGAGTTAATAATAAACTAAGCAAAGTTAAGCCAGAAATACAGGCTCCTTGGGGGCATCCACTGTTATCTTATATATTTTTGTTCTTAGTGTATCCTTTTATACTCTAAAAGGCATTCGTATATGTGTCCGGTATGAAATAAGGAGACAGAGTTCCACAATAGGAAAGTAGTTACTGAGCAGGAGCATAATGTTTCTTGACAGATCCACACCAACCTACAGCCCCTTAGCCATTGGTCCAATCTACCCAATAACCACATGGAATTAAATACATCATCCTGGATGACAAAGTAACTGACAAATCATGAGGAATCAAAGGGGTCATCAACTAACTGGATAGTAGTCCAGATAAATTTTAATTAATTAATTAAAGGTAAGAGGAAAATAATAATACACAGAGAGTGCCCTGTGTCTCTTCTCTGTTTTAAGCCAATCTGACAAGAGCAAGTAATGTATCATCTTTATTTTTACGTCACATATTTTAAACACCTTGGAAATTTAATTGTCAAACTATACTGCTTATTCATTCATTTCTCAGCATGCTGGTAAAGTTAGATAAAAAATTTAACTGAGAACCATTATAATCTAAACAGTCTGGCAGTGAGTATGAATTTTATACACATCCCTAAGATGCAACTTATATCGCATTCTTTTATTTCTCTAAATTTATTCAGAAAGCAGTTATTGAGTACCTACTATGTGCCAGGCACTGTGCTAAAGACAAAGCATGATTAAAAAGAAAATCTTTACTCTCATGAAGGGCTAACATTCTGGTGAGAAATATAGACAACACACATAAGTAAATAAAATATATGTGTGTGTGTATATATATACACACATATAAACACATACACATGTATCATATATATTATATACATGATATTATATATATATATATATATAAAAGATAGGGCTGTGCTCCAAGAAGAAACACAAAGCAGGAAAGGGGATGAAAATTATTGGAGGTATGAGATTAAATTCTGGCCAGGGTGGCCAGGGAAGGTCTCAACTGCAAAGGTGACTTTTAGTTAAGATGGGAAGGAAGTAAGATTAGTAATTCAAATAACTGGAAGAGGAGCATTCCATACTGAAGGGACAGCAAGTTCCAAAGCCCTGGGATTGCAAGCAGAAATAAAAGGACAGGTGTAGTGGGAACTGAAACAAAAAGCGGATGAGAGTAGTAGTAATAAAATCAGGGAAAATGAGGAGCCAGTTGCCATAGGGTTTGTAGATCACAGTTAAGACATTGGCTTTTCCTCTGAGTGAAATGGGAAGGCACTAAAGTATTCTGAACAGAAGGGTGACATAGTCTACCTGTGCTTAACAGAGCAGTCTGGCTGCTACACTGAGAATAGACTAAAGAAATATAAGTGCAGAAGCAGGGGACCAGTCCAAAGGGTATTGGAATAATTCAGAAATGATGTGACTTGGATCAGGTTGGTATCCTTGGGAACTAGGAGGAATGGTCAAATTCTGATAGAGGAGAGTCAGGAGGATTTGCTGGAAATTCAGATATGGAGTGTGAGGGAAAGAGGGGAATTGAGGTTCTGGGCTACACAAGGGGGAAAATGAAGTTCCCATAACTGAAGTGGAAAAGACTATAACAGGAACTGATTTGAGGGAAAAGTCAAGTCCAATCTGGGACATGTTTAGCTTGAAATGCCTATTAGGCAGCCAACTAAAGATGTCAAGAAGACAGTTGGATATATGGTTTGGACATATTCAGCTGCAGGCTCCTCCCTGGCTGGCTGGCCAGTAATCCAATCTCAGTCATTGAATGCTAGAATCACAGGTTTACATTATTCCAGAAAACCAGGAAGGGACCAAGTCCCTTAGTCCATGATGATTCTAAATGTTGCAGTTGTTTCTTCTCCTTCATGCTGCCATCAAGAACTGGTCCTCCGGCCATCAGAGGCCTCAAACTTGTCCACAGAGAGACACGTGTGGTCTTTAGGCCACAATGTTTCCAGTTATTAAGGGCACAGGCCCAGACCATCATATTGAGGCTCACTCATTTTTTTACGTTAGTAAGTTATTTAACTTGCCTGTGGCCTCTTCTCTGTAAAATTATTATGATATAGTAGTACCGGAATCTACCATGGAGGACTGTTGTGAGCATTAAATGTGTTAATACTCATAAAACATCCAAAATGCAGACTTGGCACCTGTGCAATAAAGAATCACTCTCACCCTCACTATTATTATTGCAAGAATCTGTAGCAGGGCCTGGAACACAAGTAGAGTCACAAATCCTCAGCCGTGTTCTTAATCTCAGGGACTTTCAACATTTTCCACCCCTGTTACCCCAAAACGTGTCCACTTTTGCCTCCCCATTATAAACTCTCTTCTACCTGCCTCCCTGTCAAAGATTCTGAAGCAAAAAAAAATTTCTAGTGTGGGAGAAGGGAAACTGGGGCCCTTCAAAATTCTTTGAGACTTTTTTCCACAGGATAAGAATGGGGAAAGAAGATACTAGTACTAGTTAATGATTTTTAAATAGCCTATCCTTTATAATGTGACTATACATCCTTCAATATGCTTTCCATTAGGACTATTCAAGGTCTATTCAAGTCTGTCAGCTTACTTGATTGTATCATGATCAAGAAACAAAAAGATTCAGAAAGCTCAGATGGCATGTAGACAAGCCCTTACCCAATAACAAAATGTCTTTGGGTTAGACGATTGCACAGAAAACATGGCACACAGATTTGAAGCCAAGCCTCCAGGCCTTCCTTTTGGGGCTGCTTTACCTTATCCCAAGCTCTCTCCCCTAAATAGAGAGATGAAAATGATTTGTATTTAACCCATCACATGTTTGAATGCAAATGAGTGCTTCAGAACTTTACATAGCACATAAATACGGAATAATGCTTTTGGTATATTTCCAGTTAAAAAGCAAGTTCTCATTTGCAACAAAATATATTTTACTAACCAAACAATCTGACCAAAAATCAACAATTTGATCAATGCAGCGTATTTATCTATTGTCTGAAAAAGCAAATATCCTTCTTTTTCTTTAACTTTATGTTTAAGACCAGTGTTAGAAATCTTTACTCATCATCAGGAATGTTCTGTTTCTCTCATCTTAAAAGTAAAGTTTACTTCAATAATAGCCTTAAAAGATAGTTGTACATTTTAGCTGAAAAACACTGGATCTTTAAATTTAAAAAATCTTTCATTTAGCTTCTTCCCAAACGAGATTTCTTATAGTACTCAACCAACTTGTGAAATATTTCAGTCATATATAAGCTTTCACTGATTCCAGGCAACAGCATTTTGACAAACAAGTTTAGCATTGAAACGAACAGTAGCAATTCGGCAGAAAGAAGTTCTCTCTTTTTCATTTTAATAACATTTCTGCACGAATTCCAAAGCGATAGGGTTCCTGTTATTCTGGATACAATGCTCATTACTCATGTCTGCTGGGACATTATTGGATGTATACTTTGGAATAAAGAAGGCTTTTACAATGTCTAATATGATGTCCTTTGCAATCTGTTATTAGCCTGTGCATTGCCTTGCCAGTTAATCATCCCATTATAGATTCAGAAAATCTGACAACCCAGAGGGATTGAAATGCAGTGTGCTACAAGGTTAGAAATAGCTGTATGAAAATGAAGTAAGGATAACAAATGTTGTAGATTGGTCCATAAAATAAAGGCTTCAAAAGATTTTTGTTCTAGAGATCTCTCAATCCTTTTACCAGAAAAGAAACAAGAGCAATGGATAAATAGAAAGACAGGAAAGCCTTGGACTTGACCACAGGTAAGGAATAAAATAAAAGCAGTTTATTCAGGGTTTGTTGAAACCTACCCAACATAATTAAAAATAAAATTAATACACACATCAGCTCTCTATGTACCTGTCCTATCATTTGAGAGCAGAAGAGTCCGATGCATTTCGTCAGTCATCCCCAGAACGGTACAGCGCCATTCATCTCACCACTTGTTTATGTGTTACGGTTGGTGCCCTTGCTTCTGCGTACTTTGCTGCCATCTCCAGGAAACTGTGATGACAAGAATAGCCAAACCTGGATGGTTATTATAGCCCTAGAAAAAGTCTTGTAGGTGACTTTCTGTATTAGGAAACCCGGTATTAGAGAATATATTTTGTAAAATCAAAATATTTGCAATTATCAATGGTTATTAGAGCACACATAGAATGTCTATTGGTTATTTATTGAGAAATGAGTCACACTAAAATGAGAGTTTCATTAGCAAAATGGCAAATTCAGAAGAAAGTCTATGAAAATTGCACTTCTACTTCACACACTGTTAAAGAGAGTAGAAAAAGAGTTTGTCATGAACGTCATTATTGCTATAACAATCCAAAGAATTCATGGTGAATTGGTCTGTATAGAGTATATCGAATTACTATAAATTCAAATACTTTTTTAGTGAACGAGTTGTCTAAAGGAGACGGTACACAATGAAATTCCATCTGCTAGAGACCATAAAACAGGATAATTAAAAACATAAAGACAGGCAGGAATTGGTTTTCTCTAGGAAACATCCTAAGTCGGCAGGAGCTCTGAGACTTTCTAAAATTTACTCAATATGTCTGTATAGTGGTTACTGCTGGAACAGGTCCCCTTTGACTCTTGCGTAAATAAAAGGAAAACTGTTCTTACAGCCCTCAGGGAAAACTCAAGGTATTTCTCAGCCATGAACATGCAGCAAGCACGCTGAGGTTCAGTGCTATGCATAATAATGTGGAGATTGTTCACAATGTCAGAGTACAGTGAATGTTAAACACATGACTGAATAACAGTGAAGAAAGAATGACCACTTTGGCCTTGATTGTTTATGTTTGATCAAAAAATATACGATATAATAACTGTGCAACTCTGTATTCTACAGATAACATTCAATATATAAATAATATGTATCTACACTTCAGATAAATTAACGGATAGGTGACCAGGACTTTCAACATTTAATAAAAGGCCACGAACCAATCCTTATATACTCTAGTAAAAGGTATATTCTAAATACTCAATAGAAAAGAATAGCTTTTTAAATATATTTTCAAAGAATTCTTAACATGTTAAGTCTAGATAGTATAGTCCACACTCAAAATAAGAATTTATATCATCTCTTCCCCAATTGGACTGCAATGTCTTTACACCAGTATAATTATTTATAACCTTAGCTCCTAGCAAAATGCACAACACAACAGACAAACATTAAATGTTTATTGAACTGAACTGCATATAGTAAACATATTCAGTAAATACAGTAAATATCATGAAAGGTTATGTACTGAGGATGGCACATCTTCTAAAGTAGTACTTTCTAATCCTTAGGACAATTGCCATCAAATTAAAGCTAAGTGCTACACCTTAGTGGGAGAAAAAATACAGTTTACAAGTAGGCTTCACTATGGAAATTAAGCCACCGTCGATATGAAAATAAATATTCTTTAGTCATCAAGCCTTCAAATGAGAGTGGTACAAATTAATGCCAATACTTTTCCTAATTCTGCCTTTTAAAAATACTATAAAACATCTAATAATTGGCACAATTTAAGTGAAAATAGTAAAGGATCAAAAAAAGAAACAGTACACACACCAAAAAAACAAAATCAACAGAGAAAATGAGCCAGTCAATTAAAGATCCTTTTGTAGAATAGAGGCCTTGACTCAGAAGACAAACCAGATAGAATTAGGTAGGACATCATTACATCACATACGGTATATAATCATAATATACCAATTAAAGAAGACCTGAAAAAGAGACAAGATGGACTCTTCCAGAAGACTTCAGAACTTTTTCAAACAATAATTGTTAGTGGCTTATAAATTTGAAAAACATACAAACATGGTTTGCCCTAAACACTGAAGACAAATTAACTTTATAAAGTAAGGGGTCTAGAGCACCCAGAGCAGAAAAAAATGAGACATTCTTAAGGTCCTACCTTTCTGTGCATTGTCGTTAGAGTAGACCAAAGGTATTGATAAGGTAATTCACTTTACTCTAGATTAGTCTAGCATGTAATTAGACTTTTGGCTGACATCTGCCCAAGGACCAGTTCCTCCCACAGCTCTGCCAGCTGCACTGGCTTCTGGAAGTGGAACCATGTTGAATGAGTGAAGGAAGGGACCAGTCCTTTTTCAGTCTGATAATTAGCCTCCCCATCCCATTAAGCACAAAGTACAAAAAAGGGAAGAGCCTCACAATCATAACATGGCAGCTGTTCCATCTATTACAGAAAGAAAATTGATATGCTAATGCTGAGGCATGAGAAAAGTATACCTTTTAGTATATAGGTTGCACAATAGAACCTGTTTATTAACACATGTGCATACCTAAACTGAAATTATTTTCTATAAAATATACATTGGCATGCCCCAAAGCTGTATGCCCAATAAAAGCATGAACAGATTCACAACACAAGTAATTCCACAAGATACCAAAACTCCCCTCTACACCCTTCTCAAAAATCAACATGAAAGTGAAATTCAACCTGGAAAATAACTGTTCATTAATAAAACTCCTTTCTGGCTATTTCTTCCTTCTGTATACTGTAGAATCAGTCTGCTTTTTAAAAAATCAAAAATGTCATGACTTGTTAGGAGTATCAAATAAGCTAATATACATAGAAAATGCTTATACATGTAAAAGTGCTACACAAATGTTAATTTTTATTTTTACTTGGTTGGATGTGACTTCTCTCTAGACTTTTTAGGCTCCCAAGTGCAAATGTTGCTGCAAATATAATCATATACTGAACTAAATTGCTGTATATATTTAAACTGTAGGAATTGCAAAGTTCAAGATGGAGTGAAAATATTATTTCTCAAGATGGGCTGGTTGAAGCTGTAGAAACCTGACATCAATCTATTCCTCCATAGAACAGACCTAAGGGAACCAGCCCAAGTGTGAGGAAGCTCAGGCTAGTTGGGAAAGCAAAGTGCTTTATTAGAATGGGACACCATGTGTTCATGGGGTTACCCGTGATTCAGCCAACAATGAGACTCTACCAGGTGACACCATGCATAGCATCACTGGCCAGATCAACAGTGAGGCTGACAGATTGCAACCAATTTCTACTAGACCTACTCTCCTCACCACCCTCCTTTCCCACAGCCACTGGAGCAGGTACGTCTTTTCTGCTAAGCAGGTAGGAGTGGTCAGCTGGGGTCTAATAAGGGAAGTTTGCACAGACAAAGCAGTAAAAGAGGCAGCAAGCAGTCTACATAATCTTTTTTTGTGCTATAAAATATTTTGTTTATATACTTACTCTAAAGTTTTTTCTTTTATGTTTCTTTTTTCTACTTTTTAAATTTTTGTTAAAAAACTAATACACAAGCACACACATGAATCCAGGCCTGCACAGGGACAGGATCATCACTATCACTGTCTTGAGTCTCCACATCTTGTCCCATTGGGAGGTTTTCAGAGGCAATAACATGCATGAACTTGTCATCTCCTATGACAACAATACCTCCAACAAACAGAAAGTAAGCTTTGAAGGTCTAAGAAGCCACAGTCTTTTAGAAAGTTTTCTCTTTAAACTGTCCAGAAACATATTTCCCAACTGTTCCTTTCGGCTTATTTGAACCTCACTCATCTCTAATCACAACCTATAGCTGATTCTCCTGATCCTGTCTTGATTCACAAAATAATTAGTTGGATAACCTTTTTATGTGCCTACTTTTCAGTGACTTATCACATTGAATTAAAATAGTCTCTCTATTTGTATCTTTTCCCACTCTTAGTTTTTTGTCAAGAGGATCTTTATATATTTCATTCTGACCTCCAATCAGAAGCCTGCCTACTTGAATGTTATATCTAAAGGCCATTAAAATTATAATCAACACCGACTTTGAACCCTATAACCTCCCAAATGTGCTCATACCTTAGATGGGCACTTCATATTGGGTTACCCAAGTCCTGGAGTTGTTTCTATGCAAAAAGTCTCCTTAGAAACCAGAAAATCCTGGTGAGGATAATATACCAAATGGAACTCAGATGCCATCATGAATATATACTAAATTAAACCTGTTATATAAAGTACAGCATCCTTTCACAATATGAATTACAACAGATCTCAATGTGAAGTCTGGAGGAGAGCTGGCAGTGACAAAGGTCAGTGCGCATGCTGCAATGTTGTCTCTTACAATATGGTTCCTACAAAATGGCTGGTGCAAGAGAAACTGTGAAAGCAAAACAATTCTGCCAATTTTACAGAAATTAACTCTTTTCACTTGCTCTCCTGATGACTCAATTTACAACATTTGTAAACTTGTTTTTGCCTACAGTGTAGAACCTTTATACTGGGTGCTGGATGGGGATACACAACAAAAGTTGAAAAGGTTTATAGAGGTCTTTATGCTACAAGAATAGGCTAACAATTTGTTTAAGTTGATGAGGTATCTCCGCAAAACTATCCAGACTCACTTGAACTCTGTCCTTAGTAGCAGCCAAGTGCCTGGAGATAAGGACCAACATGCTGCCAATTTCACAGTGATATGATTGGCCTGTGATCCTTCCATTCTTCTCTACAAGTGCTCAGGGTTTGCTAGTTTGACAGTAGTGGTGATCTCGTAGGTCTTTTGCATTGTTTTATTTCTTTGTCTTTGTTGTTGCTATTTTGCCTTAGCAATTCTACTACATAAAATTGAGAAGGCTCTCTTTGTTAAATGTTGTAGCACCAAAAATTTCTGTGGAAATTGCATTTTGGGTTTAGAATAACTCATCCCTGAGAAACTTCTCAGGAACTTTTTTTTTTCAGAAAACTATACATATATATATAGTTTTAAATATATATATGTATATATATGTATTTAAATATAAATATATATGTGTATATATGTATTTAAATATAAATATATATATGTGTGTGCATATATATAGTTTTAAATAGGAGATTGATTATCTATAAAACCTCAAGGGGGGGCACAACTTAAGCAATGAAAGAAACCATTAAAAATATAATTGTTTTTCTAATACTAAAATAAAAAGAATTCTCTTTGGCATAAAACAGAAAAAAAGCCAAGAAACAAACTATATTATGGAATAAAGTATGTACAAAACTCATAACTGACAAATGGTTATATTATTTTTATATATATACTTTAAGTTCTAGGGTACATGTGCACAACGTGCAGGTTTATTATGTATGTATACATGTGCCATGTTGGTGTGCTGCACCCATTAACTGGTCATTTACATTAGGTTTATCTCCTAATGCTATCCCTTCCCCCTTCCCCCATCCCACGACAGGCCCTGCTGTGTGATGTTCCCCTTCCTGTGTCTAACTGTTCTCATTGTTCAACTCCCACCTATGAGAGAGAACACGCGGCGTTTGGTTTTCTGTCCTTGCAATAGTTTGCTGAGAATGATGGTTTCCAGCTGCATCCATGTCCCTACAAAGGACATGAACAACTCCTTTTTTATGGCTGCATAGTATTCCAAGGTGTATATGTGCCACACTTTCTTAATCCAGTCTCTCACTGATCAGCATTTGGGTTGGTTCCAAGTCTTTGCTATTGTGAATAGTGTCGCAATAAAAATACATGTGCATGTGTCTTTATAGCAGCAAGATTTATAATCTTTTGGGTATATACCCAGTAATGGGATGGCTGGGTCAAATGGTATTTCTAGTTCTAGATCCTTGGGGAATCGTCACACTGTCTTCCACATTGGTTGAACTAGTTTACAGTCCCACCAACAGTGTAAAAGTGTTCCTATTTCTCCATATCCTCTCCAGCACCTGTTGTTTCCTGGCTTTTATGACCACAATTCTAACTGGAGTTAGATGGTGTCTCATTGTGGTTTTAATTTGCATTTATCTGATGGCCAGGGATGATGAGTATTTTTTCATGTGTCTGTTGGTTGCCTAAATGTCTTCTTTTGAGAAGAGTCTCTTCATGTCCTTTGCCCGCTTTTTGATGGGGTTGTTTGATTTTTTCTTGTGAATTTGGTTAAGTTCTTTGTAGATTCTGGATATTGGCCCTTTGTCAGATGGGTAGATTGCAAAAATTTTCTCCCATTCTGCGTGTTCACTCTGATGGTAGTTTCTTTGACTGTGCAGAAGCTCTTTAGTTTAATTAGATCCCATTTGTCAATTTTGGCTTTTGTTATCATTGCTTTTGATGTGTTAGACATGAAGCCCTTGCCCATGTCTATGTCCTGAGTGGTATTGCCCTGGTTTTCTTCTAGGGTTTTTAAGGTTTTAGATATTTAAGTCTTTAATCCATCTTGATTTAATTTTTTATAAGGTGTAAGGAAGGGATCCAGTTTCAGCTTTCTACGTATGGCTAGCCAGTTTTCCCAGCATCATTTATTAAATAGGGAATCCTTTGCCCATTTCTTGTTTTTGTCAGGTTTGTCAAAGATCAGATGGTTGTAGATGTGTGGTATTATTTCTGAGGGCTGTGTTCTGTTCTATTGGTCTACATCTCTGTTTTGGTACCAGTACCATGCTGTTTTAGTTACTGTAGCCTTGTAGTATAGTTTGAAGTAAGGTAGTGTGATGCCTACAGCTTTGTTCTTTTGACTTAGGATTGTCTTGGCAATGTGGGCTCTTTTTTGGTTCCATACGAACTTTAAAGTAGTTTTTCCCAATTCTGTGAAGAAAGTCATTGGAGCTTAATGGGGATGGTATTGAATCTATAAATTACCTTGGGCAGTATGGC
>NW_012114544.1:3301638-3323078 GCF_000951035.1 Colobus angolensis palliatus | reverse complement strand
ATCATGTGGTTTTTGTCTTTGGTTCTGTTTATATGCTGGATTATGTTTATTGATTTGCATACGTTGAACCAGCCTTGCATCCCAGGGATGAAGTTGATTTGATCATGGTAGATAAACTTTTTGATGTGCTGCTGGATTTGGTTTGCCAGTATTTTATTGAGGATTTTTGCATCGATAACACACAAAGTGCTTCTACTGATTCATCAGCAAAATGACAAATTCTGTCATAGAAAAGTGATTAAAGAAAATATAAAGGCAATTTAGAGAAGAAATAGAATTCTCTAAGATACAAATGCTCAACCTCACAATAATAAGAAAAATGCAAAGCGCAGCCACAAGATAACATTTTTAACTCATTATTGTTACAAACACATAAGACGGGTTGCATCAGTGCTCAAGAGGATGTGGCACCCAGGCAGCCTCACGCAATTATGATGGGAGCTTGAATTCCTTTTTTTCAGAAAGTATCTGGTAGTTTCTGTTAAAATGTTAAAAGGGCATAACCTTAGACTCAGCAACTCTACCTCTAGAAATTTAACCTATGAAAACGAAATCACAAGCCTAAAATGATATATTTAGAAGAGTGTTTACTGCAGCGTTGTTTGTAATACCAAAGCAACTGGAGACAGTTGGAATGGCCACCAATAAAGTAATGGTTAAATATATTAAAGTACATCCACAGGATGGACAATTCTGCAGTTATCACTGAGGAGCTGGAGACTTGTACTGGCCTGAAAATCTAAGATAACATAGTTTAAGTAAAAAAGGTACAAGTTGTGGAGAAATATGTATAATATGATATAATGACATAAAGAAAAAGCCTCTATAAATATGTATAGATTCATATATGTATGTACATATAATTCATGTATCATTCATGTAAATACATATATTAGAAAAATGTGGAAAAATACCTACCAAATATTAATATTGGTTACTTCAGGGAGATGTGATTAGAGATAGAATAGGAAACTAATCATTTTTCCTTTATATACCTCTGTAGTATAAAGCATATTATAAAAGAAGCAGCTAATCCTGCCACTTTACTCCTACTTCAATGTATTTATTTATTCAACAAATATTTACTGGAGCTTAAACTTAAAACTAAAATTGTGTAATCACTTAAAAGGAAAATTCAGAATAATCCCAACCAACAGGTAAAATCATTTAGCTATTTTAGATATATTCTACGTCAATGAAATCATTCAGCTGCAGCTACTTAAAAATTTTATTGAAGTACTTTTATAGTTAGAAAACCAGTGGGTAACATGGGTCCAGTAATAAAAAATACTGTTATTATTTATTCTATGCTTCATGACATAAAATCAAATATATTATAGGTGTTTGGTGAGATTCAGAACTTTTTCTCTTAATACATGGTCAACCTCAGTTACTCTATGAACCCCATTCTATGAGAAAATGAGAAGACTTACCTCGAGAGAAGAATGTAAATTCTCATACCTGATTGTAAATTTGCTTTCTATATTTTGGGTAGGTGTTGCATTAGTCAGAAACCCAGAAGTTCGACTCTTCATGCTCTCCTCAGAGAAGTCACAAATACATTTAAGATAATCATTGCCAAAAGTTGACTTGAGAGACTTCATGAGAAACTAATTTTCTAGCCTTTCCTCTAGATTTTCTGGGCTCTTTACTCTCTGTTTATATTAACTCCTCCATTCCTTTATCCTGTTTTTTGTTTTTGCTTTTTAATTATTTTTTTCTTTTTTTGGTCCTGGGGGACCTCAGGGCCAAATGTAATATCCAATTGTAGTAACCAACTTATCCTAGGTTCCTGAGAGCATCTCTTAATTCTACTTTACTTGATAGTTCATCTATCATTGTATTCTTGAAGTCTTTTCTTTAAAATTTTCTCTTATTTAAGTGTTATGGTATATTATGGTTTTTAAAATAATAACTGTTAAAATACATTTATCATTTTCCATAAATATTAATAAATCAAATTAAGATAGTTCTTGGACACAAGGAAACAAACATTGAATATACTATACCAACTTTAATTATGCATAAAGGTACATTTATGTTATTTTCTGAAGAGTATTTTTAATTTTCCTCCAACTATGCAAACACAAATATTTTTGAAGATGGTTCCACAATGGAGAGACATATTCACTTGAGTGGTTCCCCAATAAATTATGTTCTCAAATGACTTATCATAAATAATTACTTACTGTTCAAAATACAACAGAACTACTCAAACTTCTATGGGCCTTGTAAAAGTGCCAGCATATGTATACTGAAAACAATTAATTCATCTCTCCACTCAATTAATCTGAAAGTTTGGCCATTCTTTCAGTAAGGAAAAGGGATCTCTTTGGATTCCTCTGCTGTTAATGATAAAACCACAGTCAAGAAGTATTTCTTTGACTACACTGGCTCCATTACTTTATTTAAGAAATCTCATTATCCCCCCCAAAAAAACTTTAACTGTAGAGAAGCGTAGAATTCTGCCAAAATTTTACTTTTCTCCCCTTCAGTTTTATGAGCTATTTAAAATCTATGTTGTATTAAAACTAGTTTTGTCATAGAACACTGGATTCTGAGTATTAGTTCCTGGGGCTTATGTTCAGCATAAATGTAAAGCTCAACTGATTAAGTTTCAAAGAAGCTAGGTCAGAATCAGAAAGATTTACAAGGATTAAAACCTAATATGAGGATTATTATAATTCTTTATATTTTCATGGTTCTTTGGAGTTTCAGAGGATCATTGGAACAAATTATTCCATATGGTCCATATAATATTCCTGGGTCATGTATTATTCCCATTTTGAAGAAAGAAAAAACTGGAGTTAGTGGAAGACAAATGACTAACCCAGGTTTTTTGAGGTAGGGAATGGCAAAGATCACGAGCATAGATCTCTCTTCATTCTCCATGGTTGAACTAAAACAAGGTCATTGCCTTTTAAAAGATTGTCTAAAAGCTAGGGGAAGCAGAAAGGTAAATCTGACTTCTCCTCCTGTGGTACTATAGAGTACCTCTATGCTGACCACCTCCTCCTATGGTAGGCACCAGCCCAGTCCCACAACCAGAGTGTCTGGAAGTGTGTCTGTCTACCCAGAGTTTAAGTCTAATCAACAGGAAAAGAATCTCCCTTTACTCCATCCTCATGCTTACTTTGTAAATTCCTATTTTCTTTCTTAGAGCAAGTCCTTTTTTGGAGTATAAAAGTCTACTTTCTCTACTGTGATATACCAATAACTCTATCTGGGAGGAAGACTTGGTCCGTCATTATCAACTGGGAAATTCCTTAAATGCACAGTTGGTTCCTCCAACTCTAGATGTTTGGCGCTATGTCCAATATCTTTTATAAAACCCTAGTGATCTATTCCCACTTGGTCATGTGGAGCCAGCCCAATCCATTCCCTTTCAAAAGGACTCTCTCCAGCCCCAGGGGAGACAACGTCTATGTGATCGTCCTGCAGTTTTCAGACTTTCTGCTTAATCTCCTACAAGCAATTGCTCGAAGAAGAGAATGTACATGTCGTACCAGGACCAAACAATGATAGCTGTTTGTGGAGTGCTTTGAATCTATATATAAAGAAACAATTCTCTCTATCCTCATTCTGCTTCCCACCAAAACCAAAAGGATCTTCAGAAACGTAACACATCAAATATAAACCCAATGTATATAACTCTATATAGACTTAAATAGAATACTTATCTTTTTAATTTAGAATATCTACATTCAAGTTATTTCACAGTATTTTTCCAAAATGATTGATAGATTATTTACATCCTAGAACTAAACAAGCTATTTTTGTGGTTTTGGCTTCTGTATGTGCGATTCTTTTTTCTTTTAGTTTTATCTCCTGAACAAATAACTAGTCTTCCCCAAAGAGAAACTTTAGTCCCTGGGGAATATAGAAAACAGCAACTTAGAAGCAGCAATTTTTCCATCTTCTCACCATTCAAGTCCTAGTCTCAGCTCTTCACAGAAATTTTCAGATGCATTCTTTCTCACTATCTGCAGAGCTCTAATTACCTTCAAAAGTGCAACACAAGCAGAAATGAAAAGAGGTAATATGTCTATCTGGATCCTCTTTGTGCCATCAGCATCTCGCATATTGAAGACATTCAACAAATGTGGGGTGGATGGATGGGCAAATAAATAAAAGAATTGACAAATTCAATATGACTATTTGTTTCAGTGAACTATTGCTCTATGGTTTAAAATAGCATTTTTTTTTTTTTATTTCTTGGGATTCTGTGGGCTGGCTGGGCAGATTTGCTGCTGGCTTTGCCTGGGATTATCCACTCAGCTGCATTTAGCTGCAGGATCAGCTGGGATGAAAGTGAGGCCTCACCTGGATGTCTGACAGTTGGTACTGACTGTAAGCTAGAATGCCTTGGTTCTCCTTCACTTGTCCTCTCATTTTGTAATGAGTTAGACAGGTTTCCTTACACGGCAAATGCAGGGCAGCATTCAAAGTGTGTGAAGGTAGAAGCTGCATGATCTCTTATTTCCAGACTTCAACATTCACACAGCGTTACTTCTACTGCATATGTCAGTCAAAGAAAGACACAGGCCAGTCCAGATTCAAGGGTTGAAGAAATGTACTCCACCTGTGCAATGAGGGGACTGCAAAGAATCTGTTTCACAGTCTACCCCCTAGCCACCCTCTTGTATAGTCCTTGCACGTGCAAAATGTGCTCACCCCTCTCAAGCTCCCAAAAAGTCTCATTCATTCAAAGCATCTGGCTCAGATTCCAATATCTAGAATTTAGAGCCACATTTAATTTATCACCTACTCATGCACCATAAAATCAGCACCTACTAAGAGTAAGCTGTAAGAGTTCCTGCTCCATTTATAAATAACCTCCTGGACTCAATCACTTCCCTCCTCCTTTGTACCATTTCTTCCCTAATTAACAAATTCTCCAAGACCTGACCTCTTGCTTTGCCTCTCACTTTTATCTCTACATTTTCTCCTCCTATCACAGTTTGTCTAACATAGCCTAGGAATCTTCTCCTCAGAAATATTTTACTCCCTTTCTGGTTCCATTCTGCTTCTGTATCTCTTAGTAACTAACCCATCCCAACAATCCCCCTATGGCTAGAGAGAGGGTCAGATGGAGTAAAGAGATTAAACTAATGTTTTGAAATATTTATGAAGTTTCTTGGAAAATCAAAGCAGTTGAATTTTATTTATGACTTCAGTAATGATTTGCAGTTTAACACGTCGGTGATTCACTCACCTGTCTATAAAATAGAATAAATGATTTGACCTGGGGCTATAGCTTGCCTCCTACCTATCTATAATTTGTTACTGGGAGAATTTCCAGAGACATTGCTATATATTCTACTTTTTCATCCCATGGAAAAACTGTATTACTTTACAGTGATCACACATTTTAATTGGCAAGTTTAATTATATACTATAATCATCTTCTGAATTATACCTCAGAATGGTTTGATCAAGAAGATCTGTTTTTATTAAATTTGACAGAACTCACTTACAATTAACTTCCTAGAGAATAACTTCTGTTAAAAAAGAAATTGCTATTTGTGTTTCATCTTACACTCTTATTACAACCTTAGCCCTGATTTATTATGATAAAGACAACTAAAAATGGCTATACTTCTTTCTTTTATAATAGATTTCTTAAGCACTCATTTCACATACCAAAACAACTTGAATGAAGTAACCAAACCATCACTGTGATTACTTTTGCTAGAAATAGGGTCAGAGGGCCAGGCGCGGTGGCTCAAGCCTGTAATCCCAGCACTTTGGGAGGCCGAGACGGGCGGATCACGAGGTCAGGAGATCGAGACCATCCTGGCTAACACGGTGAAACCCCGTCTCTACTAAAAATAGAAAAACTAGCCGGGCGAGGTGGCGGGCACCTGTAGTCCCAGCTACTCGGGAGGCTGAGGCAGGAGAATGGCGTAAACCCGGGAGGCGGAGCTTGCAGTGAGCTGAGATCCGGCCACTGCACTCCAGTCCGGGCGACAGAGCGAGACTCCGCCTCAAAAAAAAAAGAAATAGGGTCAGAGCAGATAAATTAACTTCATTTCTCAGGTGTATGTCCTTAGTCTCCAGAATCCATGGGCTCTGCCCAAAAGTAAAACACCACACAATATAATTTATAATTGGAGCTATTTGTTTAGAAATAGCATTTGTTATTTTCTGTGTCTATAATTGTTTAAAGCTGTGTAACATCCCATGCTCCTGACCTTTTGTAATTTCACTTGGACATTCTCTACCAAAATAACCTCAGATTTTCAGACTTGAATATTATCTTCAGACATCAGTTAAACTGAAGCTATGAATTCTGATAGCAGTTTGTGCAGAATAACTATTAAGAAAACACATTGATTATCCAAAATATACATTTGAGCCACGTTCTAAACATTCTCAATAAGCTAAACATAATTGATTCACTTATTCAACAAATATTTGTCTACCATGTGCAGGAGATACATACAAAACAAAGCCCTGGCCCTTGTTCCACTCACATCCTAATGTGTTGAAAAAGTCAAACAAACAAGTAAGTGTAGAGGGTACTCAACAGAGATTAGTCAAGTAAGGAATTAATAAAACAGGATGAAGAGATAGTGAGTACAAGGTTGGGGCAGGGGGAAATGAGGTTGTTATTTTATGTAGCAGTATTGCCTATTATTAATAGATACAGATGAGGCCATAATGTCTGACTAATTTATTTCAGTCCAGGTAACTGACTTCCAGAATGTATTTCTAACTTTGGCCAAGCTCTCTCTTCCTCTCTCCAGAATTACATGGCAGATTATGCCTCCTTTGTCTCCCATGTTACTGATCTTGGCACACTGATATTGGACAATCATCTGGATTTCTTACCTCCTGATACCTTCCTTAATTCCACTGAGTCTGATTAAGAGAAAACAACTGATGCAAAGATTGCCTTCCTCTTTAGAGACTTTTCTTTGAACCTATTGTATTCTGGAAAGTGGGCAAATCAGGCTTCTTGAGGTTGGAGATTAAAGTTCTCAAAGTAGAACTACCACCATTCGACTCAGCAATCCCACTACTAGGTATCTACCCAAAGGAAAAGAAATGATTACATCAAAAAGATACCTGCATTCATATGTTTACTGCAGCACTATTCACAATACTAGAGATATGGAATCAACAAGACTGTCCATCAATGGTTGAGGAATAAAGAGAACATGGCATATATATGATGGAATATTATTCAGACATAAAAAAGAATGAAATCCTGTCTTTTGCAGTAATGTGGATGGAACTGGAGGCCATTATCTTAAGTGAAACAATTGGGAAACAGTGAGTCAAATATTGCATGTTCTCATAAGTGGGGGCTTAAGAAAGTACACACAGACATAGAGTATGGAATAACAGACAGTGGAGACTAGGAAGTGTGGAAGATGGTAAGGGATGAAAAATTATTATACTTAGTGGATACAATGTACACTATTCAGGCAATGGTGACACTAAAAGCCTACACTTCACCACTCCCCAATATATCCATGTAACAAAACTTCATTCATACTTTTTAAATGTATACAAATAAATTAATTAATTAAAAGTTCTTTGCTGAAGTCATCCCTGCTCTGTGGTTTTCCTTTGAAGATTTATCAAGTCTTTTCTCTTTTCTATTCAAAGCCAGAGAAAAGAACTAAAAAAATGCCAGAAGCCAAAAACTAAAAATAAAAAACCCCTGCAACTGCCTTATATGATAATTATCTGAGTTGACATAAAAATTAAATTGCAGATTTTTACTAGACGTTTCAGTTATATGCAGGTTAGCTTTTATGATCATTTACCTTAATGCTTTGCCAAAATTTGTTACCTCACACTAAATTTTCATCCTGTCCATAAAAGTCCATCAGCATGGATTTAGCAGTTTAAATTCCTACCTGTGTTTCTAAAATGTGATCCTTTTCAAACCACTATCTTAATTATTTTTCTGTTGATTGCTTCCGGTGCAGCTGCTTTGAACTTCATGGAGATTTGGTCTTCTGATCTCTACTTCCTACCCACAGAGACTGAAATCGTAATTCTGCTTATCCTTATCACCCACCTTGAGAAGTTAGAGTTTCTTGATCTGATTTTCCATTTCTAATCCTAAATCTGAGGACTTCTATGAATATTAATCACTGTGCAATATTGCACTGCAGCAATGCTGAAAACATGAGGACTGTACAGTATGACTGAATCACATTCTTTAAATATAAAAGATTCAGTTAGGATCTATGAAGGAGAAATAATCCTAAACTACAGCCATTCTGCTTAATTGAGTACAGTACTATAGGTAAGTATTGTTTCAAGGAGTGGAGAAGATTATGTGAATTGCTCTGGAAAACCAGTAAGGCTTTTAGCTCCTATGGTTCTGCTTAGTCTACCAGCTTGCTCTGTTTCCCACTGTGGTATGCCTGTAGATAAATACTCTGCAAGAAATATTTACTCCAGGCTTTTGCTGGATCACAACCATGAAAGTGATCAGCTAGAACAGAGAAAATTAAAAAGTTTAAGGATTAAAAAGTTTGTTAATTTCGGGGAGAATGAATATTATGAATAACTAAAAACTTTTCTTAATGGAAATGGCTTTTGAGTTAGAAAAGCATTAGAATGAAAATTGCTGTTCCCTCCTACTCTGCTTTCTCATTGTGTGATAAATGATAGTCAGGTTTGCTGCACTAGCCAATTTCCATATTTTTGAGATATTTTTCTGGTGGCCATTGTTATACAAAGTCGGCTTGTCGTTTATTCTGCCTGCTAACTATTTTTCTTACTTTTTTCTTTCTGTCTTTCTCATGCACTCTCTTTCACTCTTTGTCAGTCAAATACATGCAATCTAGGATTTTTAAAAGTCATACTGCAATTTGAAATTTGGATATTCATTATCATATTACTATTACTATATAGACTATCTAGTCAAAAGGCAGCCTGGAAATGTGCTGGCCAAATTAGCAAAGAAATACGAAAGATTATCAGTTGCTAGGCAATAAATTAGTTGCTTAGGTTTGTTTATTTATTTTGTTTTGGTTTTTGGTTTTTTTTTTTTTTTAGCTAAAAAGAAGAAAACAAAAGGTGGAGAATCAGTAGATTAGGTGGATAGGGATGACAAGAACATTCTCCCCATGATATCAATAAGGATTTCCTCTGCATAAACCAGTTTTAGTTTGAATCTGTTTAAATTTGCAATCTCCAGGAATGAATGACAAATAAAGATAATGATTTTTACCAATCCTCTAAGTTAACAAAAAAAGCCATTGTGCTGCGGTACAATTTATCTCTTCAATAAAGACATTTCTAAGTGATGAGAAGGATTGCTGATTTTTCATTTGACAAAATTTTATTATGGTAAACTTTGCTTTCTCAAATTTAATTTACTGTTACACTAAAATGTAATATTGCAATAAATTCTCCATGGGTCTCTGTCTATACTAAAACTTTTCTAAACTACTAGAAAGATCATTCTTTGGTTGGCTTTTTGATGTTCTGGGACCGGCAAAAAGGAGATTATATTATACATTTTTACTTCTATTTCTGGTAAACACTGGTTTTGATAAAACCCAAAGCACCTTCTGCCAGCGCATTTATGAAAACAGACACATTGTAAGCTATCGGGTTTTTAATTTTTCATTCATTTATTAAGCACACTTAAATTGGGCAAAACACTACCTAAACACTGGTGGGAGTGAGAAGGAATGCCATGGCATCAGATTGCTCCTTTCCTCTTAGTGACCAAGACAGGGGAAGGTAAACATTGCAGCGTTTATTGTAAACCAAGTCAGGTTCTCCTTCAGTTTTCTGTGCTATGAACTACACCAAGTCCCAGGCACATCATATCATCCATTTACCTGCAGCACAGCTCCTGAGCACTAAATATGCAACCTTTATTCTGGGAGAAAGAAATGCACACCCAATCAGAAACATCGGATGGTTTCAGGATGGCATTAACATATTAATTGTCAAAAATGTAAGCTAATATTTGCCTCACTCTTCTTTCATATATATTCTCTTAGAACCTGGAGTTTTGCACGAATAGGAATCATGGGCACCTCTTAAGATTACTAAATGTGTAGTCTTAAAAAGTTAATGCAACTTTCAAAAGTTTTCAATGTAAAACCAGGTGTACCTAAACCACTGGGGAAATCTGGCTCAATTTGAATTATCATTTTTCACCCATTCTACTTTATGCTTGGTTTCTCTTGAAATTTTCTTCTGAAGCACAGGCAAAGTTCCTGTCATTAGGAGGCTACTGTTGTGTGAAGTCAGCAAGTGCGTTTCAAACTTTAAAATACGCATTAAGGGAATTATATTTGCAGTCCGTAATTGCAGTATGCTCTAAAACCCTGGCCTAATAGGTCCAAGGACAATTCTGTAGTTGTATTTATAATACCGACTTGCTATAACAACTTTATGTAAACATGATCTCAGTTTAAGTGTTCATTTCAAAATGACTTCTGCTATCCAATACTCAATCTACTTAGTTATCAGAAACTGTCAATATGCCCTTCACCTCACGTTCTTAAGTGACAAGTTCCACTTCTCCAGTTTATTTGTTAGCTTTATTGATTTAAATTCCTTCTCTGCTTCTATTCATATGTCTAGAAGAGAATAGTATTAGCACAGACTTTGTGACAAAGATTCAATAAAGAGCTTAAAGTGATCACTATGGGATCAATCTGCAAGGTCAAGGAAAAATGAAGGGATATATGTGTACCACACTGTGTTTACCACTATTCTTAATTTACACCAAACCAATGGCCATGAATGTAATTTGCAAATTCAGACATTTTATTTTCAGCTAATAAGGAACCCATTCCTATCACTTAACAAACATTTTTGAGGACCTACTATGTTCTTGCCACTGGATTGGGTATAGAAAGATAAATATGACATGCTCTTTCTTCATATCCTCGTGAGAGAAGAGCAATTTTACAAAGAAACACACTACAATGAAGTGAGTACCAAAGTAAAAATATGAATGTTTTGCATTTTAAATTTTGTTTTGAGATATATAATTACAACTGCTTCCTGAGGAGAGCCTTTAAAATGAAAGTCCTTGACAGGATTGTGCAGGCAAGTTGAAATAGAGGCTCAAGAGTTAAATTTCTTTGCATCATAGAAGCAGGACAATTTGACAATTTAGGAGAGAGATCTAGGACAACACCGCCCAGTAGAAATATAATGTGAATCACATATGTCATTTCAAAACCTGAGTCACATTTAAAAAGAACAAAACTGATGAAATTAATTTTAATAACATATTTTATTGAAACCAATATATCTAGAACATTGTCATGTTAACATAATCAATATTTGAAAAATCATTAAGATATTTTATGTTCTTTTTCCCAACTGTCTTCAAACTCTGTTGTGTATTTGATACTTGCTGCACATCTGATCTCATGCTAGCTACACTTCAACTGCTCAAGAGTCACCAGAGACCGCAGGTGACCAATGGCTAGAGTATTGGACAGTGTGGATCTAGCAAATGAAAGAGGAAAGGAGAATGGGTAAGATGGCAGAAGCATGTGCATTCTGCCATAGGATCTCTCCCACAAAACCCACACAATCTCCAGTGAACCCCACCATCCTCATAAATGCTTGATTTGAGGAATTTGTGTTGTGGAAAATGACAAAACTAAGTTTCACAAAAGCATTGACGTGGTATGGGACAAATACAACCATTTCATTTATTTATTTATTTATTTTTAGATGGAGTCTCACTCTGTCACTCAGCCTGGAGTGCAATGGCACAATCTCAGCTCACTGCAACTTCTGCCTCCCAGGTTCAAGCGATTCTCCTGCCTCAGCCTCCTGAGTAGCTCCTGAGTAGGGATTACAGGCACACGCCACCATGCCTGACTAATTTTTGTATTCGCAGTAGAGATGGGGGTTTCACCATGTTGGTCAGGCTGGTCTCGAACTCCTGACCTCATGATCCACCCACCTCGGCCCCCCAAAGTGCTGGGATTACAGGCATGAGCCACCACGCCCAGAAAATGCAATAATATTTTTAAAGACAAGAAGGCATGAAGGGTGTGAATATGTAGCTGAAGAGGTCTGGAGTTGTTATTAAGAGATAAAACCGGACAGATGGTGTGAGAATAGGAAGTATTGTATATACCATGCACAGGGGTTTGGTTTTATGTCGGATACAAGAGGGAACCATAGGGTAGGCTTATGCCTGATAATATATAATAGATTTCTGTTTATCATTTTCACTTGGACATCTTACAGCACTTCAAACTCAACATGATAAAAATTTAACTCATTGAACCATTACTTCAAACCTGCTATTTCCATGTTTCTTAATTCCTCCTGCTCCGTTAATGTTCTAAGCCTACCTCCTAGTATCCTGCAAAGCTAACTACTTTCCTCTTTTTCTACTGCCCATTCCTATTCTGTACCATGACTATCTCCCAACTGGATTACTACAATTGGTCTCCCTCTTCCAACTTGATCTATTTCAATCCATTCTTCACAGAAGTATAGATTTTTCTAAAATGCAAAGTAAATTCTGAAGTTTCATGTTAGTCTCCTGCTTTTCTTAGAATAAATTCCCAATCTCCTTAAATTAGTTTAGATGCTGAATGGTCTGAATGCTGACTACCTCTCCAGCTTTATTCCCATTTTCTTTTTTTTCCACTCTCCACTGCAGCCATATTAAACTTCTTCTAGTCCATCAATTGTACCTGCCACGTCAGGGTCTTTGGCAGGGGCTGCATCCTCTGTATTGAACATACTGTCTAATTGTTTTGGTCTCTATATACATGACCTTCTCCTAGGAAGTATTTCCGTGTGTCCCCAAGTGTAGATTGAATTACTCTCATACATCGCTATCTAGAACTCTGTACTTCCCCTACCATAACACATAGCAGACTGTTTTATAATTTCTCATTAATGTGATAATTTACCAGTGAATTATTTTCTCCCTTAACAAAAAGGGTAACCATGTCTTTTCTCCTGTGATATCTCTAGTGCAAACCACATCTGGTACAGATTAGATACTCAGTAAATGTGTGTTGAATGATCAATTTATATCAATAGATTGGAGTGTTAGAGAGATCAGAGAAAGGTATCAAGTTAGGTTACTGCAATACTCTATATAATAATAGGTGTTGAAAGCTTAAACTAAAGTAGGAGTACAAATAATGGGTGAGGGATGAATGAGATATAGTGAAAGACATATAGAAAGTAAATTTGTCAGAGCTTGGTAACTAACTGAATGTTGGAGGTAAAGAAGAGGGAGTTTAAAATGATTCCCAATTTTAAATCTTAGATGGTTAGTGATGTCAATAAAAGAAGAAACACGAAAAGATCAGCAAGCTTGTGTGTAGGGAAGTTACAATAAGGTTGTAAAGAAATAATGAGATCTGTTGGACACATTTAGTTTGAGGGCACAGCAGGAGATTCAACTGCCAATTGAGAGCCTCCAACTAAAAGTAAAGCTCTGAAAATTCAGGACAGTAGTAGGAAGTGAAAATAGAAAGTTGAAAGTCATTGACCTACAAATGACAGTTGAAGTCACAGGAATGGATAACATCGAGAAGCAAGAGTATGTAGAATGAAAAGGGAAAGAAAAAATGAGGACAGCACCTCAAGAGCCCCAGTTGTAAGTATTTGGCTGAAGAACCAAAGCCATAGTACTGCTCGTCAAAAACGGAAGGTTGAACACATTGGTCTATTTTCAGTCCATCTATAAACCACATTAAAATTAAAAATACAGGAATTGTATTTAAAAGGATAACTCGTAAGAACAAGCAGAACAGGGGCAAGACAAGAAAAGAAGAACAGAGTACAAAACTTTGAAAGGGATTAAACATTTGGACAAATGATAAATAACTTAGCAAGCCTGGGGGGAAATACCACAGTGAAATCTTAATCCAGTATGCAGAATGTCCAAGATCCAAGTCTATTTATATAACCGAATCCCCCAAATGCCTCATTAAGAACTGGCAGTGCTATATACTTCAGAGCTGGAGGAAAGCTCCACCCACATGCTCAGTGCTTCCATTTAAATCGTTAGTTGCCAACCCTTCAGTTTGAACAGTCAAACCAAGTATTACCAGGCCACAAAAGAGAGCTTTTGCTATGAAATACAAAAACCAAGGCAGACAGCTAAAACTTGGAGGAGACAGATTTTGCAGGCAGAATAAAATTCCCAGGAAAATTACTGTTAATATTCTTAGAAAATAAAACAAAATACTGCAACCATGAGTAGGAACAGGATAGCTTCACTAGGCTAAAGTCAAAGTGTTTGCAGGGCTGGTTCCTCCTGGAGGCCCTAGGGGAGAATCCGTTTCCTTGACTTTCTCAGCTTATAGAAACTGCTTGTATTTCTTGGCTCATGGTCCCGTGCCTTTATCCTCAAAGTGTATTACTTCAACCTATGTTTCTGGTATACATCACTTCACTGATTCTGACTCCTCTGTTGTCTGCTTACAAGAATTATCAGGCCCACCCAGATAACCCAGGATAAACTTCCTATCTCAAGACGCTTAACTCCATCAAATCTGTGCAGTCCTTTTTGCCATAGAAGGCAGCATTCCCAGGTTCCAAGACTTGGGACATGGGCATCTATGGCAGGGAGAGATGGGGCGTTATTCAACCTGCTACACTACTGATGAAATAATTTATGGAAATTTTCCACAACTGAAAGATCTTACTTTGGAGATAAAAAAGACATCCCACTACCCAGCACAGGGATGAAAACAGAGCCACAACAAGTACAGTACAGTGAACTTTTAGAATATTAGAGATGTATGAAGATCCTATAGGCTACAGGATAAATCATAATGACTTCACTCTTCTCAAGAGCACTGGACATTAGAAGACAGGGAATCAGTACTTCAAACAGTTCAAGGAAATTATTTTCAACTTAGTGTTCCCTAACCAACTAATCTACTATTCAAGCACCTAATTAGTGCAATCCTGATATCAAAACCTGACAAAGACACTATAAAATATAAAAATCTGGCTGGGTATGGTGGCTCACGCCTGTAATTCCAGCACTTTGGGAGGCCAAGGTGACTGGATCACCTGAGGTCAGGAGTTCAAGACCAGCCTGGACAACATGGTGAAACCCCATCTCTACCAAAAACACAAAAAGTAGCCAGGCATGGTGGCAGGTGCCTGTAATTCCAGCTACTCAGGAGGCTGAGGCAGGAGAACTGCTTGAACCCAGGAGGCAGGGGTTGCAGTGAGCCAAGATCAGGCCACTACACTCCAGCCTGGGCGACAGAGCAAGACTCTATCTTGAATAAACATAAATAAGAATAAAAATATAGGTCAACATCTCTCTTAGATTAAAAAATCCTAAATGAAATAATTAGCAAAAAAAATCCAGCAATATATTAAAAGCATAAGACATCAACACCAGGTAGAGTTTATTCCCAGAAGGCAAGGTTAGTTTAACATTTGAAATACAATCAGTGTATATTACAGTATATATTACCACATCAACAGAATAAAGGGAAAAAACAACATATCAGTAGACCAAGAAAAAGCAATTGAGAAAATTTAATAACAATTCATGATTGAAAAAAACAAAGCAAGTCAGTAATACAAAAGAACTTTCTTAGTCTGTTGAAGGGCATCAAAGAAAAGCTTACAGAGAATACTAAACTTAATGGTGAAATATTGTACACTTTCCCACTAAGACAAGCAAAGTGAGACAAATAAGGAGAATGGTCATTATCACCACTTTTAGTAAAATGAGGAAAACATATATAGAAGATATAAATATTTAAATAGAAAGAGTTAAATAGTCATTATTTGGAGATGATATTTCTATGCATGTAGAAAATCCAAAAAATTCTATAAACTACTTAATAAGCATATTGGGCAAGGTCATTGGACACAAATTTGACATACAAAACTATGTTGTATTTTATATACTACCAACAAAACAATTGAGAAATAAAATTTTTTAAATACCATTTCCAGACCAAGTGTGATGGCTCAAATTCCAGTGCTTTGAGAAGCTGAGGCAGGAGTATCACTTGATACTGGGAGTTTGAGACTACTCTGGGCAACACTGCAAGACCCCATCTCTACCAAAAAAAAATTAGCCAGGTGTGGTGGTGCAAGCCTGTTAAGTCCTAGTTACTTCAGAAGCTGAGGCAGGAGGATCACCTAAGCCTAGGAGTGCAAGACTTCCGTCAGCTATGATTACACCCCTGCAACAGAGTGAAACACTGTCTCCAGAAAATAAAGGAAGAAAACCTATTTCCAAAAGCATCAAAAAATATGGGATGAAAACAACAGGAGTAAATAAAAAATATTGAATGAAAAAATATAAATACAAAAAGGCACAAACAGTATGATTCTACTTATATGAGGTTCAAGAAGGCAAAATTAATCTATGTTACACTCATCAGAATAGTAATAACATATTAAATGGCAGGGGCACTAAGCATCCTTTTTAGCTGATGGAAATGTTCTATATCTTAATTTGGGTGGGGTGTACAACCATATACATATGTAAAAAAATTCATGGGAACTACATTTAAGCCTTGTGCAACCTATATATATGTTATACCTCAATACAATTTAAAGGGCTTGAGATTCTAAGTGTCATGGTAGAATAAAGCACGTTTTTAGACATGTGAGGTCACAAAGTATTTGCTTTCTGTGAAAACTATTTGGGTATGGTGTTCCATAGAATGAGAGAGCAAACCAACAATGAGGAAGACCTGAAATAGAAAAAACAGGAGATCTAACAAAGGAGAGGTGACAGTTCCCGGCAGGATGGTCAATAAAACCCCCAGTTACGCCCTGGATGTGGAGGGAAAACAGCCCAAACTAGAGCAAGCCCTAGGAGAGATGCCTCCAAAAATATTAATTTGATAGAATATCAGAAACATCTGGACATCTAAAGAGGCGATTTAGGCAATTGCCGAGAGTTTGAGGTTTAGTTAATAGAAGGCACAAAGAAGAGCAAAAAAATGAATAAATGAGACAATTATGTAAATCCAGGAAAATGAAAACTTGTATGGGAAAAATAATGTAAACATAGTTTACTAACATGCTTCCTTAAACATTATTTATATGGTTACAATCGGGTAACCACTGAATGTTTATCTAACCAACTTGTAATATAACCATATTGAGAGGCTGGCAAGTTATACATAATAAATGTACATATGAAGGAGGGAAAGAAAAGAAGTTAAATAGCTTTGTCCCATTTAGTGGGATGTTAAGAGATGATGCCTAAAACAGAACCACTGAATGCAGTAATGTAAGCATTTTTATGTCAGCATATCAAATAAATAGCAAAATAGTTGGCTAAGAGGTGAAAGGAGTTACCTTTTGGGTAGGAAGAATGGTGGGAAGCATGGCTGGAAATTGATACTTTGTAGTAAACCTGGCAGAATATTTCAACTCCTTAAATTAATGTGCATGTAAAAATCTTGACTGAAATGACAACTTCAAAAATTTTCAAAAAGAGGATGAGTGATGGAAAAGAATCTGAGAAGAGCTGATTAGAGTCAGGAGATGAACTTCAGAAGAACTAATGTTTGGACTGAGTGATAAATGGCTCCTGATCATGGTCTAGATGGAACATCTCAAGGTTTTCAAATTAAGTCTTCAATGCTCTACCCTTGCATTTTAAACCTATCATTTTTCAGAGCGAGACAACCTTTCTTTTTTGAAACTCCTTTTTCCTCAATGCAAAATTCTTTAAATAATTTTTGAAGCATTCTGTCAGTATTTTGTGCTTGCTGGGAAAAGAAATTTTCTTCATTATTTTATTATTGATATCTCTCAACACCTTCAGCAGAGAATTTATTACTTATTAAAGCAGATGACATTCCCTGAGAGTTTTCAGGAATTATAAACAATTACAGGAAAGAGCAGTGTTTCCATTACCAAAAGGGCAGTAATGATAGAATCCACTATTGAATATGCCAGCAAGATCATAGGGTTTAGAGAGCAAGCACAGTGTTTTAACCTTTATTCTAGCTGATAGAAGATGATGCAGTATTCTATTATCCACAATGACAGGTGATTTATTGGGATACTTTCTTTTCTTCCAAAGTGTTTTAAACCATTGTTTTTTTCTCCAATTGCACTGATTTTTCATCTTCGTACATGCATGGGGCTATAAGCATTTGAGTGGTCATTTTATCAAAAATCAACATTCTCACCTCTAGAGACATTCACCTTGTTAATGCTACATCACAAATTGAGGGTTGCCAGTGTTGCAGTCCAGAACAACTTTTATTTAGGCAGATTTTGTTAGTATCCTAACTGAAAATTAACCAAAGGTTTTGGAAATTTGTTCCTACAAACATTTCCCTAAAAATCTGCTTTCTGAAATCTTGATTTAAGAAAAACCATGATGTGGGGAGCCAGATATTTTTGCTAAAAGAAAAATATTTTAAAATAAGATTCCCAAAAATTGAAGGATACAGGGAGCAGATTAAAGGCTGATAGTGGGACTGTAATGGTTATATATTGTGTCATTTTTCAGGCCTGTAATTCTGGTGTATGTTTTCTTTTCCCTCAAAGGAGGTGAGATTATCAGTCTTGTGGTAATGGATCAGAAAACCATCAGACAAGCGGTTTTGCTGAGGTTCTGAAATGAGAACAAAACATTTAAGGACCTTTCCTCCTAATGTTCTTCTCTAATGGAGAGAAAGACCCATACTTCAGGTCACTGCTAGAGTGACAGATTATTATTTAGTTTTCAGGTAGAGCGTTGGGGGGATTATTAGAATGCTGAGTCAAATGGTGATTTGCAACATTGATATCTTTTTGATAAATTGCCCAAATTTCATGGTTAATGAGCCATGGTTATCTGTGCTCTGTAGATGTACAAAATTAAAATTCTGAAAGGCTAAAGACTGCCACCCTAGTGCATTTTCCATTTTCAATTGCCCTTTGTAATTTTGCTATGTACTAAAATTTAGAACTACATATGTGTGAAATGGGGAAAAATTTTAAAGGAAGAATGCATTATTAAGATAACAATCAGTATAGTTTCAGGTTGCTTTTATTTTAAAATTTATAATCTAGAAAGAAGGAAGTCTTAGGCATTGATATACAAATCTTAGATTAAGGTACAAAATAATTGGATTCTAACTATCCAGCTGAGTGTGTTTGGGTAAATTAATTTGTGTGCATTTAGGGCTTGATCGTCATCAAAAAATAAAGTGAAAAGATAAAGACATTAACTCTAAAAATGCTTCTAGTCCTAAAATGTTTGTTTTTATTTTTGAAATACCACAAATACTATGAAATACTAATCGCAATTTTAACTGTTTAAAATATTCTAAGATTTTATCTATGCCCATTTTATAACTTTTATCTATTTGTTTCTACTCTTCATCTTTTGATTTACATAGACTTTAAAATCACATATATAAAGAATATTACAAAAATGTGTTAATAATCAAGTGTATTTCAGATTAATTACAGTGTTGAATGTAAAACCAAATGAATAAAACTACATGTAAATGAAGAAAAATCCAATAAGAACAAATATAAATGTAATCTTGTTTTCAATAGTATCATTTTAAGCTAATATCAAGGCAGAAATTACAAAGAAAAGGATTGATAGCATTGTCTGAAAAATTAAAAACAAAATTAAAAGGCAAAATATCTATGCTGAATGTGTAGAAAAAGATAATATCTTCAAAATCAGTAGAAGATTATAAACATCTTAATATTAACATGAGCCAAGAGGAAACATAGTCAACTGTACATAACATCAGTGAACTGTAAATAAATATGAAAAATTGCATATCAATTGGGTATTTTTCAATGTTTTATAATAACATTCAGTTAGAGGAGGTTCTGGAAATGAGTACTCATATACTGTTAATGGACACGTTAGGTGGAAAAAAACTCTGGAGTATATTTTGACAATATGACTATAAAGTCTGAGAATTTTGCTTTCCATTGGATTCAACAAGTCAATTTTAGAGAGTATGGTCTAAAAGAATATCATGAGCATACTTTTATCTGAATGAGGTGAAATGCCACTGGAGGGTTTTAGACAGAGGAGTGAAATGATCTGACTGATGTGTTGAGAACGGACAGCAAGTGGCAAGAGGAGGAAGCAATGAGGCAAGTTACAAAGCAAAAAGTAATAGCAGCTTGGAAGGATAATATTAAGATAAAAGAAAAAATGTTCAGTTTAGTGTTAAGCACAAAAAGTAAGTTAGGTTACAAATCACCATGAACAGTCTGCCTCTATTTGTGTTCAAAATATAATTATGTCCATACATAACAGGTTATCTCTAAGAAGAATAGTTCTTTTTGTTTTTTAATATCTCTATATTTTCAAACTCATATACATGTAACTTCACATTTTATAATCAGAAAATATAAAACATATTACAAATATAACTATATATCTTGAGTCAGAAGTTCCCCGGACATGGAGCTATAACATAACTAGCACAAACTGACCCAAGAAAATAAATTTATGTCAACACTTGGGTTATTCAGTGACCATTAAGTCACATGGCTAAATTAAAGGAAGAAAAAGTAACAAGAATTTGAGCATGTTGTGATTTGGACCATGTAACCAAAGTATATACAGGATCCTAAAGAGGCCTCTCAGCAAACTCTTGCCATGCAAATAAGTTTAAAGCTCAATGTTGTATTATACTTAAAATTTTGAAATTTGGTATTAGAAAACAAAGTCCAACAAATTATTCAAAAGTAAAGTTTATATAACTAGAAAAAAATGAATAAGTGACAGAGAAAAAGAAACTTTCCAAATGGAGGAATTATGTGTGTAGCGCAGCATGATTATTTTATTTGATGTTAAAATTATGGGGCAGAGGTAAATGCCCCTGTCTGACAGCTTTGAAGAGAGGAGTGGATCTCCCAGCACAGAGGTTGAGATCTGAGAACGGACAGACTGCCTGCTCAAGTGCGTCCCTGACCCCTGAGTAGCCTAACTGGAAGACATCCCCTGCTAGGTGCAGACCGACACCTCATACCTCACATGGCAGGGTACACCCCCGAGACGAAGCTTCCAGAGCAAGAATCAGACAGCAACACTTGCTGTTCAGCAATATTCTATCTTCTGCAGCCTCCACTGCTGATACCCAGGCAAACAGGGTCTGGAGTGGACCTCAAGCAAACTCCAACAGACCTGCAGCTGAGGGTCCTGACTGTTAGAAGGAAAACTAACAAACAGAAAGGACACCCATACCAAAACCACATCAGTACATCACCATCATCAAAGACCAAAGGCAGATAAAATCACAAAGATGGGGAAAAAGCAGGACAGAAAAGATGGAAATTCAAAAAATCAGAGCACATCTCCCCCTCCAAAGGAACGCAGCTCATTGCCAGCAATGGATCAAAGCTGGATGGAGAATGACTTTGACGAATTGAGAGAAGAAGGCTTTGGTTGATCAAACTTCTCAGAGCTAAAGGAGGAACTACGTACTCAGTGCAAAGAAACTAAAAATCTTGAAAAAAGAATGGAAGAATGGATAACTAGAATA
>NW_012114544.1:3270490-3294997 GCF_000951035.1 Colobus angolensis palliatus | reverse complement strand
CCAGCATTTTGGGAGGCCGAAGCAGGTGGACTGCTTGAGGTCAGAAGTTCAAGACCAGTCTGGCCAACATGGTGAAGCCCCGTCTCTACTAAAAAATAAATACATAAATAAATAAATACATAAATAACTAAATAAATAAACAAATAAAAAATAAAATAAAATTATGGCATTAATTAAGTTATTATTAAGTTGCTTTAATTAATATTATGAAAGATTTCAGCCATATTACAAAGTATAGGTTTAATAAACTACCTAGTTTAAGAAAAACTTCCATTCATCTCTCTCCCTACCTCGAAATAGCCATTATCCTAAATTTGTTGTTTATAACTTCTAAACATGTTTTTATAATTTTACTACATAAACTATGTATGTACATATAATAAGTGTTGTTGTTCATGTTTCTATTCTTTAAAAAATAGTAGCATACTATACTTATGCCATGTATATGTATGTGTATTATATATATATATGCAAGGTTATATTTTTAGATTATCTATATTATAATTTGGCTCTAAATCATAATTTCGTTTTATTTTAATGAATTAATATGACAAAATTTATGTATTAATTCTCCTGTGGATATACATCTAAGTTTTTTCCAATTTTTCACACAATGTTTCAACATTCTTATATGTATGTCTTGTATACATATAAGGAAGTGTCCCTAGATTATATACGTGGGAATGGAATTTTTGGGTTTTAAGGTTATGTACATCTTTAAGTTTAAAATATGTGGCTTTAATTGCCCTCCAAAGTCATTGTACCAATTTGTACTCTCACCAACAGTGTTTACAGTGTCTTATGATATATAGAATATAATCTTTTAAATTTAAATTAATCTTTTTGATGCTGAGTCTTGCTTAAGAAATACATCCCTACCGTGATGTCAAAAATCTTTCTTTCTATGTTTTCTTCTGAAAAGAATTTAGTTTCATTTTCATGTTTGGACCTTTAATATACCTGGAATTGGTTTTGGTTTATGTTGTAATCTGTAGATTCATTTTTGTTTCCATATGAATAACCTACCGATTTAACAAAATCTGAAGTTAATCTGCATCTCTACTCTTCTTCAGGAAGAAAAACAACCATCCAACGTACCCTTAAAAAGCTCTAAATTCCATGAAACCTGACTTCTAAAATTATTTGTGGTTGCTTCAACCCAGTGTTACTAGTAGTAGTATAGCTGGGATGATGTTTTAATTTCTCAATGTATTAATCACCTACATAGTGTAAAACTGAGCCCCAAATGAATGGGAAGGCAGACCTATATTTGCAAATTATCAGAGGAAAAATTCTGCCACACCAACTCCCAGTTCACACTGAAAAAGGTAGGTTGGCTCCCTGTGCCATGGGGTAGATATTTTTCTGGTTCACCCTTGATCTAGTCACTGGTGTTGCAACCTGCTGATCGTTTTTCATTTTATTTTCTGTTTCTTTTTCAACTCCCTGACTCATGCAGATCCACGGCATCACTTTCTGTCCCCAAGGAGTGTTAAATTCCAATTCTTGTTACTGAGAGACGGAACCAACCCCGACCCCAACCTTTCAAGGTGGTTGCCACATTACCTTTTGCTCCAGGAATTTTTTCCTCATTGTTTATCTCTCTTGAGATTTTCCAATTCTTTTGGGAGCATTTAAATAGATAGTTGTTATATTTGATCTAGTGTTTTCAGGTATTTAAAAACTGAAGGCCACTTGAGTTATTTAATATCCCCTATCCAGAAAATGAAACCCTCTAAGTTATTTTAATATGTCAATATTGGTTATCATATTTAATGTTCAATTCAATGCTGAAGATAGTTTTAGGATTATTAAAAATGAAATTTATCTTCCATGTATGATTCATTGAGAAATCTTTATATTCATGTCACATTGAAAATGACTCTTGTTCTTTCTTCGATCTTTGTTAACTTCTTTTTTCAGACGCCAAAGATAAAACATCTGATTGCTTTCAAAGCTCTGTTATTTAACTCCATTTATGAAGGTACTTAAATTTACATAAATAAAAACTGATGTAAATGTTTATTTTACTCATCTCATCTTATATTTTCTTGATTTTTATTGGGCTACCATGTATCACAATCTACAAAAATTCAAGAAGTCAGTTCAGTTATTTTGTCATTTTCCCACTATTCCCATGCCTAACCTGTGCCACAGTAAAGCAAACTAGAGTGCATTTTCCATCCAAATGTCAAATATTTTTCTGCCTCTGAGCCTTTGCTTATGCTTTGATCTGTCCGCATGCCCTTATTCACCACTCCTCAAATTCAATATTCAACATCCTACACATCCTACAAGGCCTCTTTAAATGTCTATCATCTTTATGAAAGGACTCTTTATTACCCTCAAGATGATCTTCAATCTTTTTCTATAGAACTCCTGTGGTTCTTCTCATATTTATCTTAAGCTATTGCTTCATTGGGATTTTAAATTTTGATTTAGTTTAGAAAATAAGAGTCTCTTTTTTGTATTCTTGTGTATCAGGAAGCACTTTGAGAACTTGTAGAATGTCAACAAATACTGAAATTGAAGGTAAATAAAAATTTCTATGCAAGTCAAAATTATTGTTTTAAGTAATTAGAGTAACATTATTTTAAATATAACCCTTAAAGAGAAGACTTAGAAGTGTTAAATGCTACATAAAAGATATGACAACATGCTGAATAAACTTCTCTGGATTTCTACAAAATTAAAGAAGTAGACTAGATGTTTCCTAAGATGTCTCCCATCTCTAATATGCTAATATTGTCCATCAACTTCATATACACATTCATGTGTATGTCAGTCAGGACATATAGGGTTCACACTGTGAGAGCACAGGATTCAAACCTACACAGTCTAGTTCTAAAGTTATGATTTTAACTACTATGATATACTGCCCAAGTTGTACAAGAGGTTTTTATAGTCAATAAATATAATTTCTTTAATTTATGTACCAATTTATTAAACATAAATACTATTTTTAAATAATAATTAAATTTAAATGACAGATAATTAATGGTATAAAATTAGAATTTAAATTAATTTATACTATAAAATGTAATAATTTATATATTATATTAATTATATACATATATTTACTGCATATATAAACCTTTGTGTACCTTAGGCAGTATACCATGGCGTTAAAAATCATGGACTTTAGACACAGACCAAATAGATTTGAAGCCTGTCCTTCACACTCATTTTGTGACTTTGAGCAACTTGCTTAAGCCCTCTCTTTCTTATTATAGTTTTATCATCTGTAAAATCAGAATAGAGTACCTGCTTCATAGGGTTTTCTGTGCATTAAATGAGTGTACAAAGTACTCTTTGCCAAAAGCATAATAAGTACTCAATAAAAGTGCATTATTGTTTTTCCTACATCTATATACTTGAAAACAACTATCAAACACTCGATTTATGTTGGTGACTGATTACGTTTTAAGAAAAAACAACTAATTTTTCCTAAAACTCTCTCATCCCCACATTAGAGAATAGAACTATAAATCTAAAGTAAACTCTTTCTCCTTTACAATTCCAGAACCATTTATCTGTTTTTTCAAAATTGGACCAAATGTATTTTTGTACCTAACCTAACACTTCATCAGATAATCATGACTCATTTATCTCTATCACTCAAGTTTTTTATCTATTAATATAAAATATGCTACGTATGTTTATATTTGTAGATTTCCTTATCCAACAGATGTTCAGAAAAACCTAAAGCCCTGGCATAAAATTTCTTAGCCTTCTGATTTTAAACCTTGTTACATTTTCTATTTTAAGCCATATAAGGAAGTTATTGATAAAAAGTTACTTATAGGACTGGCACATATAGAATATAAATTTCATTGCATTTTATGTTAACCATGTTTATGGATTGGAAGAGTTGATATTATTAAATTGTTCCTACTACCGAAAGCAGTCTACAGTCTTAATGCAATCCATATCAAAATTCCAAAGTCACTTTTCATAGAAGCAGGAAAAAAAAGCCCTAAAATTTATATGGGACCACAAAGAAACCAGAATGAGCCAAGGCAATCATGAGCAAAAAGAACAAACCTGATGGTATCATACCACCTGTGTTCAAAGTATACTACAAAGCTACAGTAATTAAAACAGCATTGTACTGACCAAAAAATAGATACATTGACCACGGAAACAGAATAGTGAGCTCCAAAATGAACTCACACGTGTACAATCAACTGCTTTTCAACAAATGTGTCAAGAATATGCAATGGGAAAATGATAGTTCCTTCAATAAATGGTGCTGGCAAAACTGGATATCCACATGCAGAATAATAAAATTGAAATCTTGTTGCATACCATATACAAAAATCAATTCAAAATAGATTAAGTATTTAAGCATATGACCAGAAACTATAAAACTACTAGAAGAAAACGTGGGGGAAAACTACACGACATCGGTCTGGGCAATGATTTCTTGGATTTAATCCCAAAAGTACAGGGAAGAAATGTAAAAGTAGACAAATGGAAATACATCAAATTAAAAAGCTTCTGCATACCAAAGGAAACAATTAACTGTGTGCAGAGACAACCTACAGATTGGGAGAAAATATTTGTAAGCCATATATCCTATAAAGGTTTAATATACAAAATATGGAAGGAGCTCAAACAAGTCAGTATTAAGAAAGCAAAAATTCTAATTTAAAAATGGGCAAGAGGCTATATATGCACAACGGAATATTATTAGTCTTAAAAAAGAATGGAATTCTGTCATTTGTGACAACATGGATGGGATTGAAGGATATTATGGAAAATGAAATAAGCCAGGCACAGAAAGACAAATACTACATGTTCTCAGTTATATGGGGAATCTCAAAAAAAAATCATAGAAGCAGAAAGCAGAATGGTGGTTAGAAAGGCCGGAGGGAGGGGAAAAGGGGTAGATGACGGTCAAAGGGTACAAAATCTCAGTTATCCAAGAGAAATATGGAATTTTTTTCAGTTCTATTGCACAACTTGGTGAATGTAGTTAATATGAGTGCTCTACATTTCATAATTGCTAAGAGTACATTTCAAATGTTCTTACGACATAAAATGTTAAGTATTTGAGGATATGTTAACTAGGTTGATTTAATGATCCCATTATAAATACAATAGTATTTATAAATCATAACATAACTTAAAATTTAAATTTAATTGCAAATTTACAATTTAAACAAAGAATAATCTGGTAGTGAGAATTTGCTATGGAGCAGACACATAGAACGCTTTTTTTTTCCCCAGAAGCCTTCATATGTTCAAGTATCTGGTAGTTCAATTCATAATCATTTAATAAAGTGAACATTTATAGTCTTAAATACTAAGAAAGAAACAGTTAATAAAAGTTAAAACCCCACTTGCATTTAACTACGTTTAAAAAATATAATCCCAGGAATATTGTAATGAGTCCTAGGCTTAGGAGTGAGCATTGTGCAAGTTAATGTAAGTAATGAACCTTTCATGTGAAATGATGTTGTGTCACAACTCATTTGCATCCCACTTAAAGTGTAATTAAGTTTCCCTGACAGCATGGCTTATGGCTGAAAGAACAGACCTGGGTGCTAAATTAATCCAGAGTCCCTCAGTTAATAACACTCAGCAAAGAAAACTTTACACACTCTTTCATTTAAAGTTTCCAAACTCCCTTTTACAGAAGTGTATGACAAGGCAACCCTACTGAGAAACCTTTGTATGAAATGGATGGCCTCTTGCCAGGCAGAATCAATCACTAAAATACCTGAAAACTGAATTTTGATGAATTGGGACATAACAATGTGCTATTTAGGAAGGATGGTGGTCCAGAAGGGATGATTTCACATTTAAATTTCATTGCACCATGTATTTAATCTATAGTATGTTTTCAAACTTAAATCTGAAGTGTTGGTAGTTTTAAGATATATAACAGGACTGGCCTATAACACTAAGTGCTCCGAAATAGTAGAATTCATTTTTTATTCATTCTTTAAGGACTTCAGTTCTTCATATACGTTTCCAAGTGAAGTTATTCAATAAATTATCTTGAGGTTTTCTGGTATGTCTGTTTATTTGCAGTTGTCATTACTTATTTGTTTTGTTAAGAATCTTCACTTTTTGCCATCTCCAGAACTGATTATGATTCTGCCACAAGATTAGAACTACACTGTGCTGTTTAAACAAGTTTTAGCTAAACAAGGGGTTCATTTATAAATAATGTAAACCATTTTCAGGGAGGTAGACATGAGGACAGCAAATTTCTCAGGATCAGATTCCACTTCTCTGATAGGGCGACATAAGAATTTTTGCCCAACAATAATTATTGCTTGATGCTATTATCCTGTTCTCTTTCTGGCCACCCCAGTTCAAAGGCCAGTGTGAAAAGAAACACTCTATCTTGAAATGGATGGCTTCAAAATTGACTGTTGCTACCACCATAAATAAAGTGGTTTTTCGGAGAGTCATTTTACATGTTGGTAGCTGGAGAAAGACAACTCGATATACCTCTAACACACCCAACACCCTTGAACTCTATGAGTGCCCAACCTGATTATGCCTAATAGATTTACTCCAGTTCCCTAAACCCATATTGTTCAGGGTCTTTCGGGCTAAGTTAGCATTCATTCTGACAGATGGTCTGCATGCTGTCCCTACCAGGAAAGTTGTCACATTTAGAAATTAGATAATATATTAAAGTGTAGCATTGAATCGGAGCTCTAATATTCTCCTGCAAGTATTTGCATGGTACTGAAATGTCCCTAGGGCAAATTTGCAGCAGCTCATTTTTCTAGATCAAGTCTCAGCATGGTGCAATGTATCACTGGCATTTTAACAGAAACATCACATGCTCTTCCCTGATTTTCCAAAGAACTATTTCAGGGAACAGAAAATGTGCCAGGAAGGATGAGTTGATGGGAAAGAAGCACCCAAACAATTATTTTTCTCTTTATCATTTGTTAGAAGAATCATTATGTAGTAAAACATAAAGAGTAAAATTCATGCAAATGATTTATTTTTGGCATGTTGTTGGATCGCTTACAGTGGTAGCAGGCAAAGATTTTACTGCAGCCATCCAAGTGTGGCCAAAAGGTGGTGGTACATGGAGTTCTATTTAAGTGCCTTTCTTTGTGAGTTATAACCCGTGTTGTCAGAAGGTAAAGGATCACAACAAAACTCCCTCCATAGCTCTGAGTCTTGCTGCTGCCGGTCATCTCCCATAATCCACTTCAGATTGAAAGGTTTAAAATACTCAAGGCGATGGCTTAAGGTCACATTGAAAACAATTCAACTATAAGCATTATATACACAGCCATGTTTTTTGTATTCATTAAATACTAGAAAAACTTAAAAGAAAAACATGTGCTTTAAAGTTTATACATAAATCTGTTATTTTAAAACATATATCATTTATATTTTTAATGCAAAAGTGTACAGACCTTGCCACAATATTAAAGAGCAAGAAACCATTCTTTCTATGCTAATTATCAATAAATATATACTTAATTTATATATATTTATAATACATACATACACATATATTTTTAAATTCAAATCATACCTGAAAAAGGTTATAAAGTAGTTTATTGAATTTACATGCTAAGACATGTCAAGATGGTCCAACTCTAAGGTTCAATATGTAATAATGAAAATATACTCTCATGTCCCATTTACAGTTTTTCTGAGCTCCTCGTTACTATAAAACATGCTGACTCAATTCATATAGGAGTACTATATACTAATTAAGTACTTCATTCATACCACACTCTTATAGATGAGCTTTAACTATAGATTTTCAAAGTATATGAACTTTTGCAGCCAGCAGCAATATTATTAATACTATCCATTAAAGCAAATAGGAATCTTGCAGTCTCGTACAGAGGACCTAAAATAGTTTGAAGGAATTTGATTCAAATTGACTGCTATGTAGATTCATTTCCAGTTAGCTGGGAGTTAATCCAAATGATAGTTTTTAAAATATAAAAGTATAAAAATAGTTCAAATAAACATACTGAAAACAATTCACCTATGCTGCATAAAAATACTATATGTGTGTATATGCATGTGTAGCTATATATAGTCATATATAGATGCATATAGAGAGCATATATACTTACATATTACAGTTTTATATGTACATGCCTTAAATATTTAGGTACTGTGTAAAATGGTGTATGTTTAAAGCATCTCTCAAAAAATGTCCAAATTTTGAAACGAGCATGTATCAAACCAAAAAATGTCATACTGTATTCATAAAATATAATACATGAGAGATGCTATTTAAAAGTATAGCATGAATTTTTTACATTTGGATTTTCAGCTGAGGTTATGGAAGACTGAGAAAATAATGTAAATACACAAGAAATATTACTTAGTATATTTAATCCCACATTTTAAAAAGTTTAAATAGTCTACAATTGTCCGTTGGCATTTTCAGTTACTATTATATTAATCGTACAAGCAGAAAATGTTTTAGAATAAATTTGGTTAAAATCTCACTTATTTGTGAATGGAAACCCTTATTTCTAATACCAGAAACAAAATAAAGGTCTTTTTTAGATATTGAAAAAACTTAAGAAGTGTTGTTAACGCTCTTATGTTCCCTCTCACAACCCAAGGTAGCTAAAAACTGAAAGTAAATATGTAATCAAATTCTCGTTACATACTCATGTATTAGGACGTTGTCCATCCTCAATTTCTTCATGTAGTATTGAATAAAGGGCTTCATAAATACTTCTAATCCCAGATTCATGAATCGCATACAAATTCATCATGTCAATACCAAGTAGAAAATATTCCCAAGGAAGAAATGCAATCCCATTTCACTGGTTCCAAGTAATGTTGACTCTAAATTAAGTTCAGCTCTGTCTTTCTTAGGGGAAAATAATCAAAACTGTATAACTTAAAGGTAGCAGATAGTATGCATTAAACAAATGGAACCAAGGATTAAATTAAACAAAAATTATAGAACTGTTTTGGAAAGCAAGCTTGTCAGTCATGGTTCCTAGGTTAAAGATATATTAATAAAGCCATTGAGAAATAGCCCCACTTGTAAAAATATTAAAGTATTATGATCTGTTATAAAACAAAATGTCAGATCTGATTTATGCAAATGACTAATTTTTAAAAGAGTCATAATGATACTGCTGATCTGGGTATCGGTTCTTTATGCTTGGTGTGCTACAGAAAAGCAGCTGAAACTGCTTTGTCTGCTCATTGGCCCTAACTTTATTACAGTTGTTAGTATCCATACTGATCCCTGCAGGGCAAACCCAGATTCTGGAGTTCTGTTAAGCAGCCACCTTAGCTCAAGGAACTCGATCTATGTAGGCAATAACTAAGGGGTCTTATATGCCCCTGGCTGCTTGGTTTAATTTTATTCTTTCTCATGCTTTCAGAAGCTAATCATATTTTTATATTGGTCTTATTCACTCATTCATCAAACATTATTTCACTATTTTATTCAAATTTGAACATTTAACAATTTTTTTGCTGATATCAATTTTTACCTTTTGAAGCTGTTCATCTCCATATTAATTTTATAATATAACCTTTTAATAGGAATAAGGAACAAAAGGGATAGGACTTTAAAACCATCTCTGTTCCAAACAGAATATTGAAGGTCTTTATTCAGATTATCTTGCCATAGACTTTCCTCTCCTGTTCCCAAAGCAGATCCTGTCAACCCTAATGAAGAATCTAATCTTAACTGAAGTAAACTAGAATAATTGACATTCCCATTCTAAAAATTCCCCATTTGGAAAACAGTAGTGATAGAGAGCCAAATTATCATCTCTGGTCTTCCAACTTCACTCCCTCAGAGATCGGGACAACTTAATTTTTAAAATTTGTCTGGGAATTTTTTTTTTTTTTTTTTTTTTTTTTTTTTGAGACGGAGTCTCGCTCTGTCGCCCAGGCTGGAGTGCAGTGGCCAGATCTCAGCTCACTGCAAGCTCCGCCTCCCGGGTTTACGCCATTCTCCTGTCCCAGCCTCCCGAGTAGCTGGGACTACAGGCGCCCGCCACCTCGCCCGGCTCATTTTTTGTATTTTTTAGTAGAGACGGGGTTTCACTGTGTTAGCCAGGATGGTCTCCATCTCCTGACCTCGTGATCCGCCCGTCTCGGCCTCCCAAAGTGCTGGGATTACAGGCTTGAGCCACCGTGCCCGGCCGGAACTTTTATAATAATGTTGTCCACAGTACAACTTACAACTTCTATGAAGAGACCCATAAACTAAAATCTATGGCCTCTGATAAACACAGTATGCTGATCATAGTCATTTCTCACTAACAGTGTGTTCTGCATCTAGAGAAGGAAGTATGCAAGGAATTTTACTCAGGAAGGCTCCGAAGCTAACTCTGTGTAACTCCACAGAGCTGCTAATAGTTGTCTCCTTTAGATTTTTTTTAAATAGAAGGTCCATCATCAAATAATTAAAATCCCATATATCATCCTACTGCCAGGAAAAACTTGAATAACTAGCTTGACCTCCTTTCAAAACAGTAATTCAAAAGAATTCTCCACTATGGCTAGAATTTCCCGGTTCATTCTAAGATGATAAGAGAATCATAAGAACCAAGCATCACTGGTTAGGGAGTTCATTTTTCCAAAAACAGGTTTCATAAAAAGATCATTTTATAAAGATCTGAGTCCATCAAGTTCCAACGAGTGTTATGATCTAAATCAGACATTATTGTTCCTCTCATCACTCCACTCGCTTCTGTGTCAGGAAACTGAAATCAATTCCTGATTATATAAATCCCCAGGTTGTTATTCAGCAAGTATTTATTATATGACTGTCACATGGAACTGGATATTTGTGGTCAACAGAAGCAAAATCCTTGCCCTTATAGAGTTTATAATCTCAGGTACATTCAGAAGTGAATCTTGAGTATCAGCAGAATACCTAAAACAAGCATCTTAAATTCTTTTATTTATTTATTTATTTATTTATTTATTTATTTATTTATTTTTGAGAGATCATCTTGCTCTGTCACCCAGGCTGGAGTGCAGTGTTGTGATCTTGGCTCACTGCAACTTCCACCTCCCGGGGGCAAGTGATTCTCATGCCTCAGCCTCCTGAGTACCTGGGACTACAGGTGCACGCAACCATGCCCGGCTTACTTTTTTATTTTTAGTAGGTTTGAGGTTTCACCATGTTGGCCAGGCTGGTCTCAAACTCCTGGCCTCAAGTAATCTGCCCGCCTCAGCCTCCCACAATGGCATCTTAAATTATTTTACCAATTTACCAAAAGAACGGGATGCTATTTTTGATTTGCTGAAAGCACTGCAGAAAAACCAATTGATGTCCAGACACAGGCTATAACAGTAAGTCATCCAGCTGAATAACCTTTTTATTTGTCATGTACTATATTCCCTTCTGCTTGAGAAGAATATAATTCTAAGAGGTCAGAGATTATGCTTACTTTGTACATCAGCATGTATCCTTTGTCTGGCATGCCTAAGTTTGGTTGAATAATGGAATGACCAACAGGCCAAGGAATGAATGAATAAATAAGTATCTTTGAAGCATCTAGTCAGAGGGAATCTACAATAAGTATGCTTCATTTAATACTCTTAATTTTTCACAACTTCCTTCTTGCTCCCTAAAGTGACTGTCAAGTAGTCTTCCTGTTACATTAGGCAGAACACAGGTCATTAAAAAGATTGTAAATGCATTAAGTCATACATTAAAGTAGCTATTTCTATGTTCTTTGCTCCCCCATCCCTTCTTCTTCCTCTAAAAATATAGATTTTCGCTGCTAAATTCTTTAAATCTTGCTATGAGTAGTGATGCAAAAGACTACATATAGTAGCTGTAGGAAGAAACCAATGTGTCATTCATGTTATTATGACAAAGGATAGCTCCATTCTTTCCCCCAAACTGCAACATCATCAACCCACTGCCTATCCTCTCAAATCTTAGTTTTATCTACTAGACTGTAGCAATAGTTTAATTTTTTAAATTTGAATAAACTAAACATGGTTCAGGAGCCACATTAGGATCCAACCCTCAAAACCCTTCCAGGCAAATATCTGTAAGGTTTATAGTGAACAATTCTGTAATTTTAAAGTGCTTATTTAAGTATTTGAGTAGAACCAGAGTTGCTTTTTGAGAAAAACTTTGGCACTACCTGAGTCATTCCTGCAGTTTCTTGGAAAAGTAAGCTGCTTTTCATTTCAGTGAGAATCTAAGAGACGCTCTTCATTGTTTCCGCTGAAACACCATCTTGGCCATCAGTTTGTCTAGTTAAGATCACAATAGCTTTCTATCAGTCAACAACAAATAAAGAAAGCCATGATCACAGTGTGCTTCCTGCTCTGAATTTTCTGCTACATCGTTCTTATCACAAGTCCAGGTACGATAATTTACAGTCAAAAGAAGTTGATTAAAGAGGTAATTTCAAAAAAGTTTTCTGATTGTAAACTCACACAATGTACTCGTAAAAAACAAATTTCTGGAATGCATTTAACATCTTCTGAATTTGAAGATTAAGGGAAGATCCAATACCTAGAACTGTGTCTTGCAAACAGTAGGAGCACACTAAGTATCTGTTGAAAGAGTAAATGTATGAATTATTGAGTCTCATACTATAATGTTTTATTTCCCAATGGTAGCTCATTGTGTGAGACAGAATCACTGATTTTTCTACCTGCACCTTTTGTCTAGATTTTCCCTGAAATGTGAGCTCCTTGAAGACAGGAGCTTTGATTGTTTTGTTCACATTTATAACCCCAGGCATCACAACAACATACTACATATGGTAGGTGCTCACAAAATATTCATTGAACAAATGAATGAGTCTATAAACCTCTTTAAATATCAAGCTTCATATAATGCAAGAGTGCTTACCCAGAATAGAACTTGTAATACAAAACACAGGTGAACCTATGCAAGAAAAGCTGAAAGTTGACATTGATGACTTCAACACATTTCAATGGCCTATTTTCTAAACAATAATATTCACAATTCTCTTGGGAAGAATTGTAATCTTTCTCACTTAGGGAACGAATTCTTCTCATTTACTTAACTATGTATAATATTACCCTATAGAATTACTACCTTAGCTAAAAATTTGAAATGTATTAGTTTATTAACAATGTGACATAATTCACAGGCAACATAAGTATATCTATAAACCTCTAAATCAAAAAGCCACTCTAGTAGAAAAGGTACAGCCCTTAACATAGAAGGAAAATATGTTTTTTTCCTATCAGAGTGAAGGAAGTGTCCTTATTCTGTAGACTCCCTGCGTACTAGCATGGCTTCATGTTATTTGGTCTTTTGTCTTGCCTTTGTTTTTGTATTACAAAATAGAAGCAGAGGTATTTAAAGTACGTATAAAAGAATAATATATTCAAAACATTTGGAGAAATATTGTTTGTCATAAATCCAATAAACATTGACTAACTGATATGGTTTGGCTCTGTGTCCCCACCCAAATCTCATCAAATTGTAATCCCCACATGTCAAGGGAGGGACCTGGTGGGAGGTGATTGGTTTATGGGGGCGGTTTTCCCCATGCTGTTCTCATGACAGTGAGGGAGTTCTCACAAGATCTGCTGATTTTATAAGGGACTCTTCCCCCTCCAATTTCTCCCTCTCTCCTGTCGCCATGTAAGACGTGCCTGCTTCCCCTTCTGCCAAGTTTTCAGAGGCCTCCCCAACCATGTGGAACTGTGTGTCAATTAAAACTCTTTCCTTTACAAATTACCCAGTCTCTGGTATTTATTTATAGCAGTGTGAGAATGGACTAATACACTAAATTAATAAAACATTTTGAACAAATGAATACATGTTATTAGAGTGAAATCTCCAGGAGAGCACAGACCACATATTCCGTGACCTTGTATCTATCCTCTGCCTCTAACATAGAGTCAGGCTCATAACAGGCACTCAAAAATACTTAATAAATGAATGAATGCAAGAATGAGTGAACGAATAAATACATTTCAATCATTTTGTTTTTATTAATCAAACCCATTTTTCATCTAGAAACCTACCACTTTCAGTAGCAATTTGCTTGATACTCAAGTGCATCTACCTTTTCCCACATATTAAGACAATATTGTGCTCTAATTTTCAGTGTCTAATTTTCAGTGTTGTATGCTAGCTGTTATAGTATTATGGCACCAAACCATGCTAAGAATTCAGCAAATCACTTAACTCCGTTTGACACTTAAATAGACAGTAGTGTTAAATCTGTCACTTTGTTTCTGCTACCTCCATTACTGTTCATGGGATTTTAATGTAGTTGGCATCCACTTAACAAACAATATACTCACAGTCTTCAATTTTCTTTATTTCTCCACTTTTCCAAAGTAGAAAGTCAAATGGTAAAGTTAATAGAGCTGTAAAAAATATAGTACCAAATTTATTTTAATGACAGTGTGGGTATCATTGATTTAGGACAGCTGCTCTCTGAATATAGTCAGGACCTAATAACTGTACAGAAAAAGGCCAAGGCAGATGTCCATTTCAGATGCCTGAAAACCTATTGGGAGACCACTGCCCAGTTAGAATGACTGGTCTCAGCTGCAGTTTCTTTATAGTTTAAAAAAGTCCCAAATGCTTTTGTATGCAGAGACCCCCTAGATTGATTTTCTTACTGGAATAGATTCTTCACAAACAAGGATAATCCTTTATTTGAGGTTTAGTCACTTGAATTCCTCTCTGTATTCTTCACTGTCAGGCTTTGCAATTTTTATTTATTCTTGGTAGAATGCACTTATATTGTAGTTATGGCACTTTTCACTCTGAGCCCTTCTTTTCAGAGCCTTAGAGAAAGAAAGGTCTTTAGCTAGAAATTTCTCATGCTTATTGGCAATTTGGAGATGATTTATTTTAGAAGTGAACAGAGGTGAAGGGAAAGATCATTTATTCCACCACCTTTGAGAACTTGATTATCAGTTAATCACAGGTTTGTTGTTAAATGAAATGTGATGGTTTTCAACATTTAATTTTATGGCTTTTACCTAAGAACTTACAAAATATTTCAAAGTCTCATGAACAGAGTAAGCCCAATAGGCTAAAAAAATTATTTGTGGCTAATGTATTTTAATTTATTCTCTCCGACATTAATGTAGTAAAATGGATTACTGTAACACCAGACAATGAAAGCGCCTCTAATCTATATGTATTTACAAATACACATATATTTATTCAAATACAGATCTATAAATAAACCAACAGTTATGTATTTTGTGGATGCCCTTTCAGATTTCTTTTTTTTTTTTTTTTTTTTTTTGAGACATGTTTTCAGTCTGTTGCCCAGGCTGGAGTACAATGGCACAACCATTGCTCACTGCAGCCTCCACTTCCTGCACCCAGGCAATTCTCCTGCCTCAGCCTCCTGAATAGCTGAGATCTCAGGTGCATACCACCATGTCTGGCTAACGTTTAATTATTTTTAGAGATAGGGTCTCATTATGTTGTCCAAGCTGGTCTTAAACTCCTTGGCTCAAGCAGTCTTCCCACCTTGGCCTCCCTAAATGCTGGGATTACAGACATAAGCCACTGCACTCAACCTTAAATGTTTTTAACACTAGTTTCAACCACACAGGGGAGAGTCTATAATAATAAAAACTGTCACTCTTTAAAATCTCTGCTTAATATCTTAGCATTTTAATCCATTGTTTTCCAAAGCTTTTTCTCCATGAGAATTATTGCATATGTACTTAGGACTAAATTATTCAACAGTGTTTCAAAATGCATCAAACTTACTTTAGGGCTTTCTGATTTTGCTACATAGGAGTAAAATATTTAGACTAACTTCTTTAGAGAATAGTAAGATTCAAGCAATCTACTGCTCTCATCTTTTCTTTTTCTAATAAAATAAATCCTTCAAAGTAAGTTATTGCCAATTACTTATGAGAATATACAGGAAGAGGACTAGAAAAAAAATAGTGAGTGGATTTGCTTAAAAAACTATTTCAACTTCCTAAGTGTGAAGTCTTCAATATTATCTATTAAATAGCACAGAGGCTACAGTAAATAATATATAGAGAATGAAACTAGATATAACTATTAAGAATTTAAAGGAAACTTGTCATTATCTTCTTAATTAGATGTAAGAGCAGGTTGCTTATGAAAGTTAAGTTCCCTATACGCTTTTCTGGTTTTTCATGCTAAACTCGAAGACTCTACAATAAATAAAACCAATGAAATACGGAATTTAGATTCAGATAATTATTTCTTAAAGTTATATACCAGAAACAGAAATAAGGAGAAGATCTACATAAAAACGTAAAGTTATATGTTGTAATTATTATTTTTTTTCTCTCTGAGACCTCAAAAACTTGATTTTGTCTCAGATTTGTAATTCCAAATGCAAAATTAAAGTAAGTACCCTTGTTTTTTTCCTGAAAATATTTGACTAGAGGTAAGACTAGGAGTAAGTCATTACTAAATTTAAATTCTCCTTCCTCTTCTTAGGGTAGGACCAATAAGTAAGAAGCAAGCTGGGCATGACCTTTGTATGCCAGGAGGTCCCCAAAAGGAACATATCCAGGACAGAGTCCAAGATGTTATATAAACAGTATATCGGAGGCAGCCTCATATGAACTAGAATTGTCTTAGCTATTGCTCCAGAGAGCACAAGTAGGCATCTAAGGAAAGCATAGAAGGAAAGATTCTCTCCTGTCTTCCATATTCAGTACATCACACTGCTATCAACTTTCTGGGTACAAGGGAAAAACATAAGTGACTCTTGCCTAACTTCCCAATATTGAAAACTATTATGCTTATTTGGAAAATCTTTTGCCAACACAAAAGCATTACTTCCCATAAATTCACAAATGGCATATAATTTTATGTTCAATAGAGCATAATGATTACTGTGTATGAAACACAGTAGGACCATCTGGCAGGCATATTATTTGTGACACAAATCTCAGCCTGCGTTTCAAAAAATGTTTAAAGGTATTACATAAAATTCTCGGCTAGATATTAGCCAGGGTTCAAAATGAAAACATATGCATGAGCCACTCAGAACACTCAGAACTTATAAATAAATAAAAATGGAAAGGTCAGCAAGGGTCTTTCTTCCTCACTGTTACTAAGCCTTTCAAATAAGCTCAGGAAATGTATGCAGGTGGTTTTTTGATTAATTTGATAGAGGTACATCCATGGAACCAATTTACAAATGATTTGCAGGCAAGCTGGCATTACTGAAATAAACGGTGCTATTACTATGATTTATGCTACTATTCCTAACACAAATGATAAAGTGAAATTTACAGTCCTTAATTACCACCATGAAAAATTGGAAGGGAGAGAAAAGAGCAAAGATTGGCAATTTACAAACTTGTCAGTAAGGCAAGATGCAAAAATCCATTTTCTTTATTTTTTAAAAACAAATATATTGTATAAATGGGCCTTACTATGTTGTTATCAATCCTCTGTGTAAGAGGGGGGAGTTAAAAATAAAACAAACAAACAAAAAGTGACCAGAACCTAACCTTAAGATGCCAAGAAGCATGGCTTAAGAAAGCAGCTGACAAAATGAAGCCTCTAATTATAAAAAGCAAGAAGGTGACAAAATACAATACTGCACATTATTTGGGCCACTCAGAAGACCCAGTTTGCTCTTCAAATCTTTCCCTTTCTACTATATCTTAAAAGGCTTATAGCAGAGGAAAAATCAAATTAAAATCTTATCTGCAATTTTTAACTAATTTTTTTCTCATCTCATTCATATCTAAGTAGTACCTGTTTGAAGTTTGTTGGGGTATTCAAAAATATTTATAGGGAGGTTGTTATCTATGGAACACTAATAAAACTATACAGAAAACTTACTTTGAAGACATGACTTACACACTACAGTTGTCAAGAGATTAGGAATAATGTGAATTGCCCCCATTGGCTGGGTTCATGGCCCATTCTTGTTTTCATTTTCCATCATTTACTACTTTAAAAATCAAGCCATGCTTTATTTCCAAAACCTATTTTCTTGCATAACTGTGATACAGGAGCTAGAAAGAAATTACTTAGGAAGATATTAAGGGCAAGAGAGTCCTTGGTGGAATTTCTCTTTTAACAAAAAGCAGCCCCAAATAATTTCTTTTCTAACAAAGAGCAGCCTGAAAAATGGAACTGCAGACATAGATAAGCAAGCTAGAAGCTCACACAGAGGAATGCCAGCAGCTATGCCAACAGAAAAGGGCTACCTGCAAGCTAGGTATGTTCAACGTACAGGCTCCATCTTCCCGTTTCTTTGTCACCACGTGTACGGTAAAGAAGCAGGCGGCATTGCACTGTCCAACGTAAAGAACTCATCTGTATAATAAAATATTAGGGTGGGGTGGCCAGTTTTTTCACAAACTATACAAATGGCACACCTAGCCCTAACCAGTTTCTCATACCTTATGAAACGGCACACCTGGTCCGACCAATCTTTCGTGCCCCATGTAAATCAAACACTGCCTCCTCAAGCTCATCTATAAAACCCACAGCCTTCCACCACGGAAGCGGCAACTCATTTCTCTGGGACCCCTGTCTCCGCAGCAGAGGGAGCTATTCTCTTTCATTCACCTGTGAAACTCTCGCACTGAACCTCACTCTCTGTGTGTCCGCGTCCTAGTTTTGCGTGGAAGTGAGACCGCGAATTTCAGGTATTTACCCCAGACAACAATGCCGCTTCAACTGGCCTACTATTAGGGAATGGCTAGGGTTCTAATGGACCTTCTAATCACTATTTGCTAAGTTTGGCTCAGTCTATGGTAATTCCACACAGTGGCCATTTGTACTGTTTCACAGACTGCTTTATAGCAAAATTCTGAAGTTACAAAACACGGCAACTGATTCGATATGAGGGGCAACAGAGATGGAAGAATCAAAGACGGCAAAAGTTTCTTATCTGCCTGATTTAGAAAATAATGGTACAATTTTAGAAACAGGGAAGGCACAACCCAAAACTGGAAATTTATAAATTACTTTCAGGAACGTTAACTTTGAGTTGCATGGCACCAGTTGTAGACATTCAATAAGCATTATTAGAAAGTTAGGGCTGTAATTCTGGAGAGAGCTTAGGCCCAAAGATGTAGGTTTGGGATAAATATGAATAGAAATAAAGGTTGAAAGCATGAGACAGGATCAGATAGTCACAGTATAGAATGGAAAGAAAAGAGATCTGAAAGGAAAAACAGAGAAAGGACATATTTAGAGGACCCAGAGAAGAGAAAATGAGTTCCGGAAGGAATAGTCAGTGGAAAAGTAGGAGAATCCTAAAAATAATCTTAGGAACAGAGAAATGATCATCAGTGTCACATACTACATAGAAATCTGGAAGAGGCCGGGCGCGGTGGCTCAAGCCTGTAATCCCAGCACTTTGGGAGGCCGAGGCGGGCGGATCACGAGGTCAGGAGATCGAGACTATCCTGGCTAACATGGTGAAACCCCGTCTCTACTAAAAAATACAAAAAACTAGCCGGGCGAGGTGGCAGGCGGGCGCCTGGAGTCCCAGCTACACGGGAGGCTGAGGCAGGAGAATGGCGTGAACCCGGGAGGCGGAGCTTGCAATGAGCTGAGATCCGGCCACTGCACTCCAGCCCGGGCGACAGAGCGAGACTCCGTCTCAAAAAAAAAAAAAAAGAAAGAAAGAAAGAAAAAAAAAAAAAGAAATCTGGAAGAATGAGAGATTTTATTAAATCTGTTGACCAAAATAACTTCAGTAAATAAAAACCAAAATACAAACCTGGGTGTGTACTTCTTTCCAAACTCAAATTGTATACATTAAATATGTATAGCATTTTGTATGTAGTACATATTAAGTGTTTTTTAATTTTTAAAAAGCAGACTACGAAGATTTAAGAAACAAACACATCGAAGAAAACAGAACTGCATGTATGGTTTTCCTGTTAGAAATTAAACAGGAAAAGATTCAGGAGAACACTTTGGAGATAGATTAGAGGGCTTTTTAAATAGTTGATATCAAGCATATATAAGCATCTTAGTGATTTCTAATTGTTTTTCCACTTCTCAAAACTGCTTCTTTCATTACTAACATATTATAGTATGGGAAAAGCCTTCAGATAAGTCTCTTTTGGAGTTTATCCCTTTTGTATGTTTGACCTCATGATCATTGTGGATTCTTATTCTATCTTTGCCTTGTTCCTAGAAAACCTACGAATACTTGGGCATTCTACAAGCAAGTAGTTTCAGTGTTTCTATTTCCCATAAATTCAGGCTTCATTACTACTGTGTAAAACTTGAATTTTTTAAGCAGCTTTTTCTCCACTTCAATTATGTTTCTCAAAAGGTTCACATCTTCTTTAATAATTTCCTCATTTCAAATTCCTAAGTTTCACACTTTTCTCTCAGACTTTTCCATACACCTCCATTCACATATATTTGGGTGGTATCTCCTTCTCTTCAGTATTTTCTAGGTTATAATTTCATTAGCATTCTTGAAACAGGTCCATGGAACTTGAAATGCTCTCTTTCTTCTAATTTATCAGTATTTCAGCAAAATTTAATATTAACTACCATTTGAGGACTTACTCTATTTATTAAACATTATATTAAGTGTCTGACATTCATTTCTCTTTTCATCCTCTCTGCAAACCTATTGAGGGAATATTTTCATTCCCTATAATTCACAGGTAAGGAAATCGAGCATTAGTAGGGAAGGGTCACTCATCCAAAATCACACAGAAAGAAAGCAACAGAGCTGGGATTTGAACCTGAATCCCTTCGACTCCAGTGTTCATCATCTTCCTTGTGGAAAAAATCTCCTTCAACCCTTTTAGTCTTACCTTATAAGGATTTTAATCATTAATTAATACATTTTTAGTTTTGAAACTCTGCGGCACAGAACAATTTCTCTTTAGAGAAAGCAGGCATCAATTTGTCAATTCTGGTTTATTCCAACTCAAAATACTCAAAAGGATAAATTTCAAGAATTGTTTCTTTTCTTCTTTCATCCTTAATTCACACTTTGGTCAAGCAATCCTGTCTTCTAAGAGACCCAATTATTGTTTCAATGGGTCTTTCCCTCTGTTCTTTTCTCTATTCTAATTACTCTGATAAATAAGAGTAATTATTGATAGACAGTGATAAATGTGTGTAGGATCACCACAATCTGAAAATACTCATTAATTTTCATTAATATTATGATAACCACATATTCTAGAGTTGACTTTAATACATATATTTTTTCTTATCAAATATAATCTGTTATGAATCAATAAGTATATACATACTAATGACATTAAAGTCAGCAATATACCTTTATATTATGTAGTTTAGTGTAAATATGTTAAATTTTAATCATATTATATATGCATACATATATACGCATTCACATATGTATATTTTAATGATTTTTAAACCAGTGATATATCTTTATATTAAGTAGTTCTCAGTCAATGCACATACTGATTCTTTACTACATATGCTAGTTGTTTTTCTCTCTTCTCAAACACATTAAAAATTGAAAATCACAATTATATTTCAATATGGTAGCCATTAGCCACATCTTGGCTATTTAAATTTAACTTTGAATTAATTAGAATTAAATAAAAGAATCCAGTTTGTCCGTTGCAATAGTCACATTCTAAGTACTCCAAAGCCACATGTGGCCAGTGGCTACCATTTTGGACAGGACACACACAGAACATTTTCTGTCATTTCCACAGAAATTTCTATTTGGGCAGTGCTGACCTAGAAGAGTCAACAGCTAAGTCCATTTTTAGAATGTCCTGCCATTTCTCTTAAGATTATCATCTTCAGAAGCGTTCCCTGCGTGCAAGCGCTACGAATCACGTGGGTCCCTGGCGCATTTCGGGTTTCGGGCGGCTGCAGCCGGAGTTCAAGCCTAAGCAGTTGGAAGGGACCATGGCCAACTGTGAGCGTACCTTCATTGCGATCAGACCAGATGGGGTCCAGCAGGGTCTTGTCGGCAAGATTATCAAGCGTTTTGAGCAGAAAGGACTCCGCCTTGTTGGTCTGAAATTCATGCAAGCTTTTGAAGACCTTCTCAAGGAACACTACGTTGACCTGAAGGACCGTCCGTTCTTTGCCGGCCTGGTGAAATACATGCACTCAGGGCCGGTAGTTGCCATGGTCTGGGAGGGGCTGAATGTGGTGAAGACAGGCCGAGTCATGCTCGGGGAGACCAACCCTGGGGACTCTAAGCCTAGGACCATCCGTGGAGACTTCTGCATACAAGTTGGCAGGAACATTATACATGGCAGTGATTCCATGGAGAGTGCAGAGAAGGAGATCGGCTTGTGGTTTCACCCTGAGGAACTGGTAGATTACATGAGCTGTGCTCAGAACTGGATCTATGAATGACCGGAGAGCAGGCCACAATGCTTTCACATCCATTTCTCCTCCTTCCCATGGGCAGAGGACCAGGCTCTAGGAAATCTAGTTATTTAAAGGAACTTCGTCATAATTTGGAAGGAAGCTCTTGGAGCTGTGAGTGCTCCCTGTACAGTATTACCATCCCCTACCATCTGATTAAAATGCTTTCTCCCAAAAAAAATGATTATCATCTTCCTGGCTACTTTCTTTTTTATGGCAAACCCTTAGGCATTATTTATTTTTCTACTACCACTTTGTAACACTACTGACAATATTTTACAACATAAGATCAATATCGCAAATGTTCACCAATTCAAAAAATCCTCCATAATTTTTTCTTAAACAAAATGCCAACAGACCTTAGTTACTTCTGTCATTTCTCCTTCCTCCAAAACTTAAAAAACAACACAAAAATAAAGGAAGCCTCTGTAATAGAATGTGCAACCCTTTGTAAGTTCCAGCAATGAGACTATCTGTTCTTCGAGGTGGTCCTATGATGAGAATTCCATATCTAGAGCTGGAAAAGAACTCTTTAACAATTTATTATATTTTATACGGACAGGTCATTATTTTACTCCTAAATCCTGTATTTCTACTACTGTCAGCAACTTTATGCTATGAGCTTCTGGTTGTTTTCTTGCTTCCTTATTTTTTGAAAACTGAAACCAATAGAATACACAGGTAAAAAACTGGCAAAAGTTAAGATTGTAATCTATAGTTACAGAACACACAGGGATAACTGGTCAACACATGGATCAAAACTCCAATCTTGGCCTTTTTATCATATAAGACTACAACAAAGTTTAAGTCATATGTTGATATGGTTTAGCTCTAAGTTCCCACCCAAATCTTACCTTGAATTGTAGTTCCCATAATCTCCATGTGTTGTGAGAAGGGACCCAGTGGGAGGCAATTTAATCATGGAGGCAGTTACCCTCATGCTGTTCTTGTGATAGTGAGTGAGTTCTCACGAGATCTGATGGTTTTATAAAGGGCTTTTCCCCCGTTTGCTTGGCACTTCTCCTTCCTGTCATTATGTGAAAAAGGACATGTTTGCTTCACCTTTCACAGCGAATATAAGTTTCCTGAGGCCTCCCCAGCCTTGTGGAACTGTGAGTCAATTAAACCTCTTTCCTCTATATATTACCCAGTCTCAGGTATGTCTTCATTAGCAGCATGAGAATGGATATATGTATTAGAACAAAAAGGAATATATTGTTCAATTGTTTCTTCTGTTCTTAATAAGTAAAAACAGCCACTGAAACATGAACCTAGTCCCTTAAATATGAAAACCAATGTACCTCAAGGGCAACCTTTTAAAAACTAATCAAAGTTTTTCAGTAAAAAGCATCTGGTTGTTAATTATGAGTAGTTAATAATGTCATAAACTATTAGATACTTTTAAAGGAATTTCTTTTTAACACAAATTTTCATACACTGACAAAGATATTATACTATTTTTGTGACACTTTTACTGGTGTATTTGTAGAGGACTGAGATAAAAATAGAGGGAGTCACAAGTCTCATCACCTAGATTTTTATAGGAGCAACTCTGGCCCTGCCAGAGATATCATATGTCTATCTCTCTGATATTGAGAGGACCCAGGAGTGGGCAGTGAGTTTTTCCCCTTCATAGCAATTCAACATTTCATCTTTGCCACCTCTGCACCTGATGCTGAAACAATGTGAATCTTATTTCAATTGACAACAAAGTCCTAAACAATACAAGTGCTCAGTAGATAAGTCAGATTTCCAATTGCCCGTCATTCCTTTTTTATATATAATACTTTCAGTTGCTGTTTTAATAATGCCTGCCATTCCATTCTGACAAAAACTCAGTTAGAACAATGTTAAAATAAGTCAGTCTAAAGCCTTTTTATTCCAAGTATTGTCTGCAGGTAAGTATTATAGGGGAGCTTATTAGTAACATCAGATCTCCAGCCCCCACTCAGATTTACTGAATCAGAATCTGCATTTTAACAAGATTCCATGGTGATTTGTTTGCGAAGCACTGATGTGAGAGACTTGTGACACATATTAGGCATCGATTTAGGTTAGATGTTACATATCTAGATTTTGTGTTGCCTTAGCTCTCAAGGACAATATAAAGTACAGTTTAAAAATGTGCCATTTTGGCCGGGTGCAATGGCTCACACCTGTAATCCCAGCACTTTGGGAGGCCGAGGCAGGCGGATCACGAGGTCAGGAGATCGAGACCATCCTGGCTAACACGGTGAAACCCC
>NW_012114544.1:3134886-3269880 GCF_000951035.1 Colobus angolensis palliatus | reverse complement strand
CGAATAGCTGGGACTACAGGCACCCGCCACCTCGCCCGGCTAGTTTTTTGTATTTTTTAGTAGAGACGGGGTTTCACCATGTTAGCCAGGATGGTCTGGGTCTCCTGACCTCGTGATCCGCCGGCCTCGGCCTCCCAAAGTGCTGGGATTACAGGCTTGAGCCACCGCGCCCGGCCCAAAAGTGCCATTTTATATGCATTAACTCATCCAGTCTTCCTGGAAGCCCTACAGGGTTGGTGATCCCCACTGTACAAGGAGGAACCCAAATCTGAAAAAGGTCCAAGGCCAGTGAGTGGTAGTTTCAGTACTGAACCCTGAGCTCTAAAGTCACTGGCCTGGGTGAACTCCCCAACACTACAGCTTTTGCCTTTTAATTTACTTGAGATTAAATCAAGAAAAATTTACTTAAGTACTTCTCTTTTATAAAATTGAGATTATAAACACATGGCCCAAATATCGTATTCATAGTATTTTATTTATCTTTGTTTTAGGACAAGGAAAAACTTGGCAGAAGAAGTATGTCAATAAATTTTCAGAAACTAAATGGAAGAAAGGTAATTTATTGATCTAGAGCATCAGAAATCATGAAACGTTGAGTGCATGTAAAGGGAGAGAGCAACAAAAAGCAGGTTAATTTGCCCTACAGAATCTCTGAAAGGCTCAGGCCTTGGGAAGACAATAGACAATTTAAAGATATGAGTAAATCTCATGGCTGAAGCCAGGAGTTTATCTGAAAGAAACAGTCGTTATGCCCGTAGAGTTCTTCTTAAACCCAAGCAGCCAGAGGTATCTATTACCGAGGCAGGAAACCAGAGGTTTGTTCTTCAGAGAATTCAACCAGAGGGCTCTTGATCTAGTCATACTAGGCAGAGAGTGTATTGGAGGTGAAAAAATAGATGGAATATAGTTGATTAAATAAGTCTATACACTGAATGATAGAAACTCCAGCCCCAATGTTTGTGCTGTTCATAATCCTGAAGGAAAACCACCCAGAAAAGTAGGCTAATGAATTCTTCTCTAATTAGAACAGCCATAGAGAATATACTTACAGCAAATTATTACTGAAGGTCTCCCAATTAAAAAAAAAAAAGCCACTCAGAGCTTCTAATATCAAAATAGACAAGAACCACCAAGCATTTGAAGAAAACCTCTCATATAAACAGCAAGAACAAGATCAAGCATAGACACAGAACCCAGAGAAAATAGAACAATAGAAATAGCAGAAGAAAACTTAAAATATATTAGTAGTCCTCACATCTGCTAAAAGATGAGAAGAGGTGTGGCAGACACAGAAAAATTGCTGGGTATTGTTGTTTTTAAAGTACACATTCATGGAATAGATAATAGCTTTTGGAAATTAATTTTTTATTACCAGAAAAAAATTTTAAACATGTAAATTTGAAAAATGAAGTCCAAGAAATCTCATGGAAAATGATATAAAGTCACAAAGGGATGGAAAATGAGGTAAATTAAAACAGAGAGAGAGAGAGAGAATCATCCACATAGTCCAACATCATACAATTAAAGAGTTCTAAACAAACAAAATAGAAAAAAGAAAGTTAAATGTTAGAAGAAAAATTTTCCAGAGGTAAAGGACATGAGTCTCTACAGTAAAGAGTTTGTAGTGTAGCCAATACTATGAATGAAAAGAGATTCATATAAATTTAAAGTATCTAAAATCCTAGTGTAACAGGGATAAAGAAAACATAGGAAAAGTTTTCAAAAGAAGAAACAAAATAATGCATTAAAAAATAAGTAAAAGTATTGAATGTCTCATCAATAATAACAGAAACTAGAAGACCATGGAGGACTGTCATTAAGATGATGAGGAAAGATGACTATCAACTTCAGTGGACATTTTCAGACACAGAATAGTCAGAAACTGGACAATTCACACCCCTTTCCTAAGAAGATTCTGGATTTTATGCTTCAGAAAATCATGGGAGTAACTAAGAAAGATAACTATCCAACAGACAGGAGCTCCAACACGGTAAGTGCTACAGAGAAGCTCCTGAGGGCCCCCTGTGCAGCTGACCGGCAAGGTGGCAAGCAGCCAATCCAAAGCCTAGCAAGTGGATTAAGAGCTATAGGGAAAAAATAAAACCAACAGAATATTTGAAACTGGGTTTGAGCATTTGTAAAAAATTAATAGGTTTATGACAAATGTGAGGTAAGATTTGGGGAAAAAATTACAGGCAAATAGGAAACTAGGCAAATGAAAAAATAAGGCAATTATAACCTTTAGAAGAAAGTGTGATAAAGAACATGTTATTAAATATACTTCTCACCTCTGTAGTGGACAAAATTTAAAAAGCATAGCATAAACACTGATAATTTAACTAAAATTTGTGATGTGAGTGTTCTGAAAGGATGGAGTAAGGAGAGAAGGTGATGAAAAAAGAGCTAAATCCTCAACCACTATAACAGGAGGTGAATAGATAAGACTTTTGCTTGACGAATTAGGAAAGGCCAGTGTCTGTATATTATTCACAAATAATTAACAAAGTAAATACCAAAAGAACTCTTAAAAGCAGTTGTCTGTGAGGGAACAAGACTAGAGAGAGGAATAATGGGGCAAATAGTGCTCCATTTACTCATGAGCCCTGCAGTTGATCTTCTAAACCATGTGTGTTTGTAAAATAATTTTTAAAAATAAAATTGCTTTTAAAAACTGTGGAAATAACCTAATTGTCCACCAGTTGAGGAACATATGAGTTCTATGTATTGAAACAAAATACAGCACTTAAAATGAGCCATTGCAAAATATATGACTTTGCAAAATATTTGACTTCTGCCATATTTATGTAATTTATATATCTAAACCTATATGACTGACTCTCTCTGTATATATGCCTCATATTGTCATTTACAAAAACATCTTAATTGCTTTTTTCAATTAATTAACAAGAATATATCATTTTATAAACTTTCAAAACATATAAAATATGTCTTTTATGAATACACATATTGAAAGGCGTGAAAATACTACGGAAATAATACAGACCAACTTTAGTAGTGAAAGCAGAAAAAAATGAAAAAGTAGGAAAAGAGAAGAAAGGAAGGAAAAGAAAAGGATTAAGAGGTGAGCTTTTGGTGTGTCTATAATGATTTTTTTTTTTTTTTTTTTTTTTTGAGACGGAGTCTCGCTCTATCGCCCAGGCTGGAGTGCAGTGGCCGGATCTCAGCTCACTGCGAGCTCCGCCTCCCGGGTTTACGCCATTCTCCTGCCTCAGCCTCCCGAGTAGCTGGGACTACAGGCGCCCGCCACCTCGCCCGGCTAGTTTTTTGTATTTTTTAGTAGAGACGGGGTTTCACAGTGTTAGCCAGGATGGTCTCGATCTCCTGACCTCGTGATCCACCCGTCTCGGCCTCCCAAAGTGCTGGGATTACAGGCTTGAGCCACCGCGCCCGGCCATGATTTATTTTTTAATATCTGACAAATTCGGGTGGTGAGAGTTAATTCTAGGCGGTAAGTGTCATTATTTTCTGTGCTTCTCAGTCATTTTGAAATATTTCACTTTTTAAAAAAATTTATGCTTCTACATTGTTGAAAGTGTCCTCAGTTTATATAAGATTTTCCAACAAATAATACACTATTCTCTGCTGTCCTTTTAGGGAGTTGAGTAGAAGAAATTCTGTTCCCAGAAGAGCAGTTATCATTACTAAATCCAGTGTGCAAGAGCACATATAAAGCAATAAGTCTTGTGAAGGACCCACTCATAAACCATCCAAACCAGGGGTTCATTAAAAAAATATTAGCCTCACAGATACAACCCTCTCAAGTCCTTGAGCTCTCTTATTTTGTTTCCTTTTCCCAGAACTTTAGAGGAGAAAGTCAAAGTTTAAAAACAAGTATATATGCATTTGAATTCCCAAAAACATTTAAACCTGCATTTCAAGATATAGTAATTGTAGCATAATGATTAAATCAATTTAATATAGATTTGTATCACTCACTGCAAATGCTTCACCGTGGCAGAGCAGCAGGACTAGGTGCTATCTGTGCCTAAGCAAACAGAAAAGAATCATAATGATAGAGATGAAATTAGGCCAATAGCTCAAGTATTTTCAAGTTAAAATATCATCCAATTTTTATTTTTTATATAATTTTATTCATGATTTTCTAGTAGCTTATTCTTGGAAAATAGTGGCTATTAACTGACAGAAATTGAGAACCAGTAATGGTGGGACACAGAGTGTGTTTTTACAGATTTTAAAGGAAGGGATTTGTCTTTTCCATTTGCATAGATTATATACATTTTCCCGCTTTTTAAAAAACTTACTATAAAAAGTGTGCTAAACAATGTCCATAAATCTGAACTTCATTTAAATTTTCAGCTCTTCAATAATAGGGAAAGTTAATTATCAGATAAAAGAACATCAATTTCAGGACCAGCTGTTTGGATTCACGTTAATAACATTTAACACAGTGTACATAATACACTAATGTGTTCTACTCACAAATTGTCAGAGATGTAAATATATCAGCATCTAACCAATTTACTGCCTTTCACACAAGAGATACGTGCATTTCAACCAAAGTCTGCATTAAGTACATACCTGACAGGTGTCATATTTATACGGTTAGAAACTAAATTGCCTCATCAAAAAAGTTAAAGAATGAATATCTTAGAAATGTCTCTTAAGAATTAGGATTCCCAATAATGCTTTAAAATTAACATTAAATCAGTAGTGTTCAAAGCTGGTAACATAAGAAAATTAAATTACAGAATTTTAATACCTTTTATCTTTAAATTCAATTATTTGTCATTTATAATGTAGTATTATTTGACCTAAAGTTTTTTACTCCCTACACTGATGTATATGGTTTATATTTTTTACTTTCTGTATATTAGGATGTTTTTGGCACCTTAAAAAGGACTTTCTGGCTGGGAAAGACTGCCCGTCAGAAACTAGCCAGTTATTAGAGATAGCAAAGGGCCCAGCTGGGAGCATGCCTTTGAGATGCAAAGTAACCAATCCAGAGCCATATCTTCTCTATCCATACACTCCAGAAACTGGACCCCAGGAAGCAATATTCCTCTGCTATAAACAACCCAAGGCCAGGTACTACACAACTAAGGATAGCCCCTATCTCATAGTTTAGAGGCTACCAAAATTTTTCAAACTTCCCAGTCCTAAACTGTTTACCTACCCTGTTTCCTGCACCAGCAAAAGCCATGGCCCAGGCTCTCCCCTGGCTCCTGTCCCTTTTGCATCCTGGTTAAAGCTGATACTTTCCCATATGGCTTTGCTTCCAATTTCTAGGGCCCATGGGTACAAATGGTCCCCATTTTAGGATGGTTACACTTAATGGTTTTTCAACATTGTGATGGTGCAAGAGTGATATGTTCAGTGTGAAGATGCACTTTCACTTTCAACTTACATTGTTTTCAACTTAGGATGGATTTGTCAGCCTCATATTAAGTTGAGAAATATCTGTATAATAAACTTTGTTTCCCTGAGCCTCTCCTGTAGCCACACCTAATCAACTATCATATGAAAGAACACAGCAAATGATATTCATGTTTCACTTGTTTTCCTGTTTTCTGCATGAAGCGTTTCTGATTGTTCACCAGTATCTGCTCTCTCCTGCTACCTTTTAATTACAGATACCACTGGATTTAGCTGGCCCATGACTGCTAGAGGTGATATTTTCAGCGCACCTTCATTGCAGCTAGATGTGGCCCTGTGATTAGGTTTTAGCCACACTTATTACACAGATGAGAAATAAAACTTGTTTTGTTAATCTAAAGGACAAAACTAGGAACAACACAACAAATACAAAGGAGGGAGTCTCAAATATAAGAAATGACTTTCTAACAATAACATTCTTTAGAAGATATTGTACTTCCAATGTGAGATTTTCTTTTCAAACAAAGGCTGAATAATGGACTCCACCACTGGTATGGAAGGAGAGATTTCTGAACCAAATAAAAGTTTTGAATATATGGAAAGTCTCTTCCACCTCTAATGTTTTATGGTTCTATGCTAAGTAGGAAAACGAAAGTTGGGAGGAAGGCAAGAAAATGGGAGGCAGGTTGAAATGACAGGAGGGAGTAAGACAAAAATGAGTAAAGAAAGACAACTTTTAGAACTATTTTATTTTTTATTAATATTTTTAAAATTTTTCTGAGACAGATTCTTGCTCTGTCACTCAGGCTGGAGTGCAATGGTGCAACCACAGCTCAATGCAGCCTCAACCTCCTAGGCTCAAGCAATCCTCCCACCTCAGCCTTCCTAGTAGCTGGGACCACAGGCATGTGCCACCACACCTGGTTAACTTTTTTAATTATTTTTTTAATACACAGGATCTCCCTATGTTGTCCAGGCTGGTCTCCAACTCCTGGGCTCAAATGAGTCTCCTGCCTTGGTCTCCCAAAGTGGTGGGATTACAGGCATGAGCCACCACACCTGATCAGAACCAAGTAATTTACAGCCAAGGACTAGATTACTGGGAAACAAGTCTTAATGATTACAAAAAAAAATTGCTTTAAAGATAATTTTTTATATAATACCGAGTTTTGTCGGACACAGTGGCTCACACCTGTAATCCCAGCACTTTGGGAGATGGAGGTGGGTGGATCACCTGAGGTCAAGAGTTCGAGACCAGCCTGGCCAACTTGACAAAACCCTGTCTCTACTAAAACTACCAAAATTAGCTAGGTGTGGTGGTGCATGCCTGTAGTCCCAGCTATTCGGGAAGCTGCGGCACAGGATCCCTTGAACCTAGGAGGTAGAGGTTGCAGTGAACCAAGATCATGCCACTGCACTCCAGCCTGGGCAACAGAGAGAAACTGTATCTCAAAAAATAAATAATAAAAATAAAACATAATACCAAGTTTCACATATTCCTACTCTTTTTAAAAAATAAAATAACCACATCTTACAAACAAAATCTTTGAGAATCTAGAGAACGGACTCCAGATTCAAAGTATAAAAGTAGAACTATGGCTTTGAGATTAATGTAATTGGAATAGAAAATCTTTCATTTATCATTTATAATAGCAGTTTTAGACTCCTTGATTGATTCATGTTATAGTCATGGAGTAATTTAACACCCTAATTTATAACATGCTGTTGGTTGACTTTTGCCGTACTTATATTTTTGCCTGCCCTAGATTCTGTCACTTTACAAACACCTTAGTTAATGGCTCCCTCCAGTTTATTTATAAGTTTAATTAAAGCAAATAAGGCAAAGACTATGCTACACTCATCTTTGCACCATCTCTAGTGCCTAACACAATGCCATTGTTTTCAGTGGGGCTCCAAAATACTTTTATTCAACAATCATTTATCAGTCTCTACTGTGCACCTGCCAATACTCTGGGCACTGAAAGTAACATGGTATTATAGTTAAGAGTGTGAACTTCTAAGTGAGACAAATCTGTATTTGAATCCTTCCTCTGCCATTTAGTATATATACCTAAACCGAGTATATATACTCAGTTTTATACCTAAAGTTTTCTCACCTGTAAAATGGACAAAATAATGATACTTTCCTCCCAGGTAAAGACAAAATGTGACAATATGTGTAAGATGCTTTAAATAGCCTGGAATATAGTAAATCCTCAATAAATGTTATTTGTAAATCAATCACATAGTATCTATAATATGATGTTAATTATATGACTATTCATATTACAATTTATGCACTATAAATTCATTGAATAAAAGTACCAGGAGGAAAGGACTTTTACCCAATTTTTTTTCCAATTGCTGTATCTCCAGTGCCTAAAATAATGCTGGAACAAGTTGTTTTAAATAAATGAATCAGTAATCAAGACATTTTTACATAAAAAGGATTTTATTTTCTACAACAAACTTTTATGCTCTATTAAAATTAAATGAAGCAGGACTTAAAATATAGCTAGACATTTTGTTTCCTTCCATAATCTTGCCTTGGAAAGATCAGATCACTCGTATCTTTACGGCACTAACTACTTACATTAAAATGCTTACCTTTACAATCTAAGTAACAAAATATTCCAATTAGCCATATATTGTGAGTTAATTAAGCATATCTGTTACCACCCAGAAGTCTTAACACATAAGAAATTTAAAAATAAAAAATGATAAGCTCTTGAATTTCTTATCAATATCTGGGACTACACAAGAGAAATGTTTTTAACAGAAGAAATTAAAATGTCAATAATTTCAAGCTTATCTTCCTAAAACATATTTTAGTATTCCTGATGTATAAGAAAAGTGATTTATCCACACTTAATTGTTTTTCAATTCAGTACTCCAAAAGGCAGAGTTCCTGATAGAAAAGAAGAAACAAAACATGAGGCACCTGAATAACCCATAAGGATTTTATGTTTAAGAATTATATTATGAATGTTCTCTATGTAATGAGGTATAATGGACACCAGTCACTTCTCTCTCCTAGCTAATATTTCTCCCTTTTCCTCAGAGCCGTCAGTGCCTTGGAGAACTAACAGCTCCTCTCCCTTCCAACTCTGTGATTCACAGACTCCTTATCTTTACATGCTGAAATAGGAGAAAAAAAATATTTGTTTCCTCTAAGGTGGCTTAGCTAGCACTGGTGCAAATTTTCATCTGCCTGAGTCAGCTCCCTCAACCCTACTACAAAAAAGAATAAATTAAGACAGACACACACAGATGTGGAAGAGACATAGAGATGAATGGGAGGTAAGGCATGGGAGTGTGAGAAGGGTACAGAGCAAGGGAGAAATGCCCGTTTACATCACTCTGATCTTGGGATTCATGCAGGTCTGAGGCAGGCTGCCTAGTTCACCTCTGATGTTCTTAAAAACCTAACCCAACAAGCCTCTTTTTTATGAGTTGTATTTCTTTCACTGTTAATGAAAAGAATTCCAATGCACACAAGAGATTTTCTATTTTACTTAGTTATAAAATATCTAAAGGTACAGAATAAGTTTATAAATCAAAATATTTCAAGTCTTATGAATACTCAAGAGTTTCAAATATGGGCACTATTTTTGTTTTCTGTTTTTAATATTTTATACATTTGTATGATTAAAATTGCAAAACATTTGGGTTTTACTTATTAAAACTTTCTCCTCTTTGAGATGTGAATTTCCACACAATTAGCAAGAACGCTGAAAATCACTAATTTATTTTAAAGAAATTATCTTACCAACTCAAGTTAATATAATTATTAAGTTAACAACACAGGCAGTAGTGCATGCGGATTTTAAAAAGCACATATTCTGAAGCCAGACTGTCTTGATTCATATTTAGGCCCTGCCACTTGCTCATTGTGAGGCACATGTTTTCTCATCTATAAAATAGATTATAGAGTCGTTAAAAGATCTAAAATGTGGACAGTGCTCAGAACAGTATTTGACACAGAGTAAGCATTACATCAGTGTCAGTCATGTTGTTATCTAAAACAAATGATTTTGCAATAAGCAGACCCTGGGTTTCATGAACATGACTTGACAATAACAGTATAATGCTTTAAAATGCCTCATTGGTTGGTTCATTTTATCATCTCACACTTTGCTTCAATTAAAGAAATGAGGATCAGAACTACTTGACAGATGCACAAAAGTTCATATGTACACATCCAAATTAATGAAGCATCTTAGCAATGTTAGTAATGACAAAGCCAAGATAGCATGGTAGCTCTCCTTGCTACTTGCCCTTTTTCTCCTTAGAGAGGAATGTGATGGAAAGCAAATTATCTGACTAGGAATTTGGGACTTGAGGCTGAAAGAATCTAATGCTGATTGCTTCTGCTGATTTTCTACAATAATATGATAATGTACAGCAAAAAAAAAAAATTGCTGTCTATGATCCTAGGGATCTCATGCTCAAAATATGCTAGAGACCAAGCATGCATTGTGACTGTGAGAAACACTCTGAGTGTAAGCGCTTAAATTCAAAATTGTAAAAGCACATTGTAAGCTTACAAAAAAAAAAATCTGCTGATCATATTCGGCCTTTGAGACATCAATGGAGACACCTGGTTGTACATTCAAAAGTGAATAGTGACTTTACCTGAGTAGTAATGTTACATGACTTTTATATTTGTGTATCTTTTATTATTTTTGAAACATTTCACCATGTACATTATTTCCTTTCATCATTAAAGGATAAAAAGACACATGCTATTTTTTTCAATTATAGGTTAAGTGACTCAGCTGTACCTAAATGAATTTGTTAATTCATTACATGTTAGAAAATCACATAGCAAGCCTTATGAGAAGAGGATAGAATAGATAAACACCTTAAGGAACAAAAGAGAGAAAAATCTGCGGGTGAGGTTAATTTAAGGAGGCAAAGAACATTCTTAGATGATTGTCTGTTATAGAAAAGAAGTCCAGTACACCATTTTCAACAGGCAGAATTCACAGTGATTCAAATATGCTGAGATATGGTAAGCACTTTGTAAATGTGGTGAAATTGTATTTAACTATCCAAAATGACTATCTAAAGAATTATTTCTTTCTTTAAAGCTATAACTATGCAATGCATCTGCAAATCATACTTCTTGACTGAGAATACATCTTTCATCCATCTTTCCAGGTGTCAATAGCGTTTATTCGTCAAATGCCAGAGGAAATGTTAAAGCACAATGAAGGTCAGAGAGTCATATTATTAACCTTGTATGGATTTTGAATAGAAATGGATGGTAGCCAGACAGAGCTGAATATATCACTTTAAACTTTAAGCTTTTGAAGTTTACAATAAAGGCTTTGGAGCTCAGAATTTCTCTCATTAGGAAATTATCTGCTAAACTTTGCTTGTTTGTTGACTCATAGGCAGAGATTATAAAGCATAAGGGATGGGGTGGGGTGTGTGTGCATAGAACTTATTTAATGGAGTTAAATTGGGGTCATAAGTATCCTAAAAATCACTGGAAATCGCACCTACACTAAAATCTACACAGTTTTGAGATCCATGAGACTAGTTTCATGAAAAGGTATCATCATGACGAACCTAAATCAGGAAGTGGGTCAGCCTTAAGGAAACATCATAATCTCCACCTTATGTGTGATTTCGCATTTCAGAGGAAATGCGTAGTCCCTCTAATGCTTCGAACTTTGCACGATGTCTAAAATAATAAATACGGATGGGATTCATGCATATTTTGCAAATCAAATAGAATGAGGGTTTACTGATTTTTAAAAACTATTTAGAAAGCTAGTCAAAAGCAGTGAGCACCTTTAAGTATACATTACAAGAGAATTTACAGAGTTCCACCTCAAGGTGCTGTTTAGTCCTGTGGTTCAAAAGAAAAAAAAATGACTCAACAATTTCAAATAAAAAACAATTATTATAGTAAGAGATTCAATTCAGAAAATCTTAAGAACGTAAACATTTCTAAAGGGTCACACTCTGAAGAAGGGAAGTCTAGTAGCTTATAGAAGGAAATTTTTATATTCAATCCTAGTGCAAATGATTTATAGAAAATGCAATGTAATGTCCTCAGGACCTTGTGAATATTAAAAGTAAAAGCAGTCAGGCATGGTGGCACATGCCTGTAATCCCAGCACTTTGGGAGGCCAAGGCAGGTGGATCACCTGAGGTCAGGAGCTTGTGACTAGCCTGGCCAACATAGTGAAACCTCATCTCTACTAAAAATACAAAAATTAGCCAGGCATGGTGGTGGGCACCTGTAATCCCAGCTACTCGGGAGGCTGAAGCAGGAGAATCGCTTGAACTCAGGAGGCGGGCGTTGCAATGAGCTGAGATCACGCCATCGTATTCCAGCCTGGGCGACAGAGCAAGACACATCTTCAAAAAAAAAAGGAAAAGCAACTTATCTGCTGTCTATACAAAATACTCTACTCCAGTTGTACCTCAAAGTGATTTCCTGGAAACGTTAATTCCACAGAATTTCTACAAATAATAGGCATTAAATATGGGAAGTAGTTTAGAATAGTAGTTACCAGTGAGGGCTCTAGGTGCAAAGAAGGTGAGTTCAAATTATGCCCCCACCACTTATGTGTCCTTGGACATATTTCTTCATTGCTTTGTCTCAGTTTTCTGATCTATGTAACAGGGATAAAAATGGTATCTATATCACAAGATTTAGCGAGTGTTCAAAAAATAGTAGTTGCCATTGTTGTTATTGGTATTACTATTATGTTAAAAATTACAGTGGTCAGGCCAGGCGCAGTGGCTCACGCCTGTAATCCCAGCACTTTGGGGGGACGAAGCGAGTGGATCACGAGGTCAGGAGATCGAGACCATCCTGGCTAACACAGTGAAATCCCGTCTCTACCGAAAATACAAAAAAATTAGCTGGGCATGGTGGCAGGTGTCTGTAGTCCGAGCTACTCAGGACGCTGAGGCAGTAGAATGGCATGAACCTGGGAGGCAGAGCTTGCAGTGAGCCGAGATCACGCCACTGCACTCCAGCCTGGGCAACAGAGCGAGACTCTGTCTCAAAAAATAAATAAATAAATAAAAATAATAATAAAAAAATTACAGTGGCCAAGTATGTTTGGATACATTGGGTTAATAAAATCAGACATTTCTCTTCTGAAAGATTTTGGAGTTATTATTATGCTAATACTCAGTGATCCTCCACAGGACAAATAGAATTTGCAGGGTTTTCCAAACTTTTTTCACCATGAAAGCTTTGTTTTCTCTCAGCACATTTTTCAAAGCTAATGTCAAACAACTCAGTTGAGGAATATAAATAAATAAGAAGAGGATTTCAAAAAGTTTTTTAAAAAAGATAATACAAAAGAATCTTTCTACTGTTATCACTCTAGTCAGGAGCTTTTTTCATGTCCCAGAGTCTTGTACAGTAGCTAAGAGTTCTAGTGCTAAAATCAGATAATCTGGCTTTGAGTACCAGCTCTATTACTTACCCACTAAGTGATCTTAGGCAAGATAATGAACTTCTCTGAGCCTCTGCATCCTCATTTGCAAAATGGTAGTAGTCGCCATGTTAGCAGTGGTATTATAGTTATCAATACAAGTCTACAGCAACCTCAATTATCACCTACTCAGAAGAAAGCATTTGACTGAGGGGTATAAGGCAAAAGGAAAGACCAAGGCAAGTTTCAGAGCAGTAATGAAAGGAAAGAACTTACCTTTGGAAGAGGATCAAGCAGGAGACTTGAAAGACCAAGTGTGCGGCTTGACCTCTTGACTTGGAGCTTTATACATTGGCATACTTCCAGGATCTTGCATTACTTCTCCCCACTCCTGAGATCTTATTGGAAGCTGCTGATTGCTAGTTTCAGGTGTTTTCTATCTATTAGGAACTGGCCGGCTAGTTTCAGGTGTTTTCTATCGATTAGGAACTGGCCTTTCCCTGGTGTCAGCTGTGATGAATTATTTCTTTAGAGAGACAGTTAACAACCTTCTGTCCATCACCTCATGGTGGCCCAACACTCCTTGTCTATGTGTATACTCTGCTCATACCTAACTAGCTACCTACAGAAACAACCATGCCTCTCTTACAGGATTGCCATGAGGATTAAAGGAACAAGTGTAAAGCACTTGCTAGAATGCTACCAAGCTGGGAACAGAAATCCTGCTCAGGGCATCCTGGATACTGATGTGTTTCTATTTCTCTATCCCTCCTTAAGCTTCTGACCTTCTGATGCTTCCTTTGACTTGAGAGCCAGAAAAATGCAGATGTCTTCAGATACTTCTTATTGCTAGTAGAATATTTTCTTGGATGATAATATAAATCCCAAACATAAAGAGGAATGACATAACGAAGTATTCAGCTTCTCAGAGCCTTCATGACTGAGCCCGGCTGTAACTGTGTCACTACCAAGACTGCAGGACCAAAGGAAGCTGTTCTGAGAAATCCTATATTTTCTCTTGCCTTATGTGCCTTTGCTTCTGCTGGATTTCTATATTTTTTGTTATAAATTTGGAGATTAACATAATTATACCGGAACCGTGGTAGGGTTGGGGAGGGGTGTTCTTTCTACCTGCAGCCAAAGAGAAATACTGTAGTACAGCAAAACCGTCTCAACAGTAAGCACGCAATGAACTTGCTAGCCATCATTGCCATTCAGGGCCGGAGTCAGGGTTTGTGGGGCCAGAAGTTTACACAATTTGGGGGAACTCTGAAAAAAAATAAATACAGAATTTTGACACAGTTAGACACAGAATCTTAGAAGGTATCCATGCAAGTGAGCCCTGAAGCATAAGCCTCATTAGCTTTACAATAAATTCACTCAGGAGACAGAAAATACATATTCTTGCCTTCACGGATTTTAAAATAAAACAAAGGAAATAAGACAATGCATAAGAGTTTAAGCAGCAGTCAAAAATACAAGAGAAGATTCAATATGGTGTTATGTAAATGCCACAAAGCAGTATATAATACACTTTTAAGTGAATGGCACAGGTAATGCATGTTGCAGAAACTCAAAAGATAATCACCATAAACTGAAATTGTTTTAGAAGGATTCACAGAGGAGGTGACATTTTAATGAGGTTTAAAATGAAGGATTGGGGTAGGCAAAAAGAAAAAAAAATTCTGTGTATTCAGAGGTTCAGATTTGAGCTTAATCTTGCAAGCTACTAATCTTCTTGAAAACAATGGAGTGACATAATCAAAGTGGTGTTTCACGACAGCTAGCCGGGTCATTGAGTGTGGAATAGAGGCACTGGCAGCAAGTACATTCTCTGAGACCGTATTATAATAGTCTAGATGGTCTTGAAGCAGCAATGCTGATGATGGAAATGAAGGAACATATTCAAGGGATAGCTGCAAAGAGGAATTAACAAGAATTGATAACTGTTTGTGGACAACAACAAATGACTAAGAGGTCAATGATAACACCAGACTCTGAAAGCTGGTAAGCTGGAGAATAACTTAACTGAACTGGAAAGTTAGAAATGAAGAGATTTTGCAGGAGGACAAGTTCATATTTAGGTATATACGGTTTAGGGTAAAGAAAGAATACAGGTTTTCATGTTCATGAGGAAATTGTAAATATTATCCAAAGTGATTCCAAACAAAGACTGTCTACTGATTAAATTCTAGTATCCTAAGAAATCGATTTTTTCAAAACAGAGTATCATGATATATTGGAAGGTTCTGAGTTTTAAGTCAAGAAACCTCAGCTGTAGACAATATATATATATATCATCTAATAATATAATATATATTATACCACAAAGCATTTTATTATTTTTATTTTAGATTCAGGGAGAACGTGTGCTTATTTGTAACATAGGTATACTGCATGATGTTGCAGTTTGGGCACTTAATAATCCCATTGCCCAAGTAATGTACATGATACCTGATAAGTAGTTTTTCAATGCTTGTCCCCCACTTCCTTCTTCCTCCCTTTTGGAATTCTCAGTGTTTATTGTTCTCATCTTTGTTTCCACATGTGCCCAATGGTAGCTCCCACTTGTAAGTTAGAACATATGGTATTTGGTTTTCTTATCTATTTTAATTTTCTCAGGATACTGGCCTTCTGCTGCATCCATGTTGCTGCAACGGACATTACTTCATTCTTTTTTATAGCTGTATACTATTGCATGGTGCATCATTACCTCATTTCCTTATCCAATCCAAGATTCATGAGCACTTGCTTTGATTCCCTGTCCTTGCTACTGTGAATAGTTCTGCAATAAACATACGCTTATAGGTGTCTTTTTGGTAGAATAATTTATTTTCCTTTCGGTATATACCCAGTAATGGGGTTGCTGACTCAAATGGTTTAATTCTATTATTAGTTCTTTGAGACATCTCCAAACTGCTTTCCTCACGGGCTGAACTAATTTGCATTCCCACTAACAGTATATAAGAGTTCCCCTGTCTCTAGACTTCGACAACATCTGTCATTTTTTGACTTTTCAGTAATAGTGATTCTGATTGGTGTGAAATGGTATCATATTGCGGTTTTGATTTACATCTCTGTGATGATTAGGTATGATGAACCATTTTTTGCATGTTTGTTGGCTGCTTTTACGTCTTCCTTTGAGAAGTGCCTATTCATATCCTTTGTCTGCTTTTTTCTTATTAAATTACTTATAGATTCTATACATTAGTCTTTTGTTCCATGCAGTTTGCAAATATTTCACTCCATACTGTAGGGACAGGTGTATTTAAGGGAGCTAACTGACTGGATCCTTCACAGGCAGAGTTCCAATATATTATGATTCTCTGAAACAGTCACCTGATTTTCACCTAAATTAGTCAGTGAAGTCTATAAATTTTACAAACACAAAATGTCTAGATTTAAAATCTTTCTTCAAAAGCTATAGATAATTTTTTAGAACTAAGCATCACAATACGGCTGTAACATTTTTAAGGGGCACAGTTTTAACTCATAGTTCCTAGAACTTCAGAGAACACTGTCAATCTAAATTTAGTGCTTTGCAAATACCACTCAATACCCAAAATAAAACAATTATCTGTATTGACTACGTGGACTAACATTTTCACATTAATTACTAATTAATATTGTTTCATGGATAATTTTCTTACCTGCTTATCAAATATAGACTGTTCATTCCAAAAATCTCAATTCTGGTTCACACAGTCTTTGGCCCAGCTTTCTGAGTCATTAAATTTTTCAGATACTCACGTTGAATATGCCGAGGTATTTGGAAACTCCAAGATAAATAAGCAAATATGGCCGCATATCATATTCTGTGTTCTTCATTTTTCTCACTGTTGACACTCAAAATACAAAATCTCTCACCTTCATACGCCTAGAGTTCATTAAAAGGTTGCCCTGGTGCCCCTGATGGTGCTGGGGGATCATTGAAAATTGGAGCATTCACTTCCATTAGTAAGCCTCGAGCCCAAAGTTTAAATGTGAGAGTCACAGGCCTGTGCATCACTGGTGTACTGTTCCATGTTGTGTTAATTTTATATTCCAAATACTAAAATTAGACAGAAGATCAAATACCATGATATAAGTAAAGCAGTGTGTTTCTTCTTCCCCTGATCTTGATGTAATTAAGCTCAAATAACATTTTTACCAATATCCTCAAGGCAATGAACACTTCATTACATTTTTTAAATTATATTAATTGCATTAAAATGTTTTTACCCATAGCAAAATTTCTACAAAAAAATTGTTTGAAGAGTTGCTTGTTGTGACTTAATACAGGTACATTACCTATGTTTACAAGGTTTACCAACATAAACATGTTTTTATTCATTCCACAAACAATTTGAGAATAGACTATATGCAGCTGCTCATTAGGTTCTATAAAGGAAATTCAAAGAACTGAAGATGTAATCCCTGCCCTTAAAAAGTTATAATCTTTATTATTAGGGGAAAAAACCAAAATGCACATCTACAAACTAATGAATAGTTCAAAAAAAAGCATTAAGAACCTGACTGGAATACACAGAAAGGTGATAGAAACATGGAGATAAATATGAGTTGGAGTAGTCAGAAAAGCCTCTTGGTTTGGGAGGCCAAGATGGGCAGATCACGAGGTCGGGAGATCGAGACCATCCTGGCTAACACGGTGAAACCCCGTCTCTAGTAAAAACACAAAAAATTAGCCCCGCGTGGTGGCGGGCGCCTGTAGTCCCAGCTACCCCGGAGAGGCTGAGGCAGGAGAATGGCGTGAATCCGGGAGGCGGAGCTTGCAGTGAGCGAAGATCGCGCCACTGCAGCCTGGGTAACAGTGTGAGACTCGTCTAAAAAAAAAAAAAAAAAAAAGCGTCCTGGAACTTGAGCTACACAAGAAAGGAAAATACATATATTTAATGTAACTATCTTATGGATGCTTATTTTGCCTACTTTAATTTCAATTTTTTGAAAGCTGAAAGTAATCGCATCAGTTAGTATTTATTGCTCACATTCTATGCTAGCTGCTGACTTATGTGCCCTCCCAAAATGTATTAGAATGTTGTTCTGACCTAGGTATACATTAAATTAATAAACATTATGTAAGCATGACTTTTTTGTTCTAGATGTTGAAATTACAAAAACAAGACCGGTCCCTTGGACTTAGATGACTCACAATTCAGTGGAAAAGCACACAAATGTGAGCAACATGTGAGAAAACAGCATGAAAAGTGCCTTAATAGAAGTAGGGGCACACAGAGCACGGAGCCTCTACTTCTGATGGTGGGAACTGCAAGAGCGCGCTGCCAGGGTTACTACCTGAGACCGTCACCACAGCAGTTACTACTGTTACTGCTTGAGACCGTCAATACAAGACTGAACGAAGGGACCAACGCAGAAATGAAAACTTAATACAAAAGAAACTGTTTTAAAGAAGAAATTAAAACTTAAGACAAACGTAACTGTTTTAAGGAAAGGCTAGCATGGGGAAGAAGAGAGAAGAGAAGAAGAAAAGACTCCCTGCTTCTAGTGAGCAAAGGCAGCCGCCTAAGCATCTACAGCCCTTATTGGGTAACAAGAGCAGGGAGAAGGAGGTAACGATTGGTCAGCTGCTTAATGGATCACAGATTCATATTGTTACTAACAGGCTTCAATTATGCCTAATGGTGAGAACCACTTGCACCTGGGTTGTGACTGCCCTCAGCAGTCCTTTTGGGCGGCAGACGCAGTTTGTCAGTTTGTCAACATTCTGCATTTAGGGGAAGAGTTTGCTGTTTACATTTTACTCATGTGGCCTCCAGTGGTATATTGAGTTGATCACGACCCTCACTCTTTCGGCCTGCAACACGGGAGTGCCAGCAAAGACCTCACAGGATGTGCAGGAACAGAACAGGAAAGAAAACAATTATGTTACAAATGGAGGAAATAGCATGAACAAAAGCCCAGAACCATGAGAAAGCTGAGGGGAGATAGGAGATAAATCAGCATAAGGGACATGGTGGATGGGGTGTGGTGAAAAAAGTGATGTTGGCAGAAAGGGTGCGGATCACTGGGCTGACATTCGAGTTTATGCTGAAGCCATGTGGCCCACTGAAGGTAAGCAGGGAATTTACTGACAAGTTTTGTGTTTTAGAAAAATCGCTCTGGAAGATGTATAGAAAAACCAAAATACCCTGAGAAATCTGAAGTCTTAATCCAATTTATTTTATTTATTTATTCTTTATTTCTATCCCGATTTCTCCTAACTACACTGGTAAGGTTTTATTTTCAAAGTTATAGTCTTGATTTCAAATGACTCTTAGGCAATGTTTATAAGACAAAAGGATCTTAAAGAATACAATTGAACTCAATTCAATAGAACTCTTTATTTTCTCACTACAACATAATACTTCTTGAATTTCCTAGTGCAGAATACATTCATGTCTTTGTAATTATTCTTTCCTCATTATGCAGAGAAAATTAACCAAACTGACTCTGACTAAAGAAAAGAAAACAAAATTTAAAGCCAAGAATAAATTATGACAAAACATTGGTCTAAACAGCCATTTAGAAAACTATCCCATCATAAAAGCAGAAGAAATTTATGTGCAAAAAAGTTTAAAACTCCATATAGTCAGTGGTATGATTGTTCTTTTGCTCCTAAACATGCCCAAATTGTGCCTAGCTCTGAGCTACTTTTGCTTAAAAATAGAATTAGAATGATTTTTAAAATGTATTATATTTATTCTTTTTCCTCTTTTTGTAAATAGATTATGTTCTTTCTAATATCCCAACATGGTCAAAGATGTTCTTCTAGCAACTTGCAAATTTCAATAAAACTGTCATCTTCAGTAAAAGTTCAAAATGTCAAAATAATTTTAAATTTAGTATGAAATTTCACTTGTTTGGTTATGTAGTTTGGAAATATCAAATGTTAACCCGAAAATGTATAGAACACAATAAAATGAGTGTATGTGGACAAATAATACATTTTAAAAATTCTGGTAATCAAATGTTCTCTGGTGTGAAACTTCTTAAGCAAGATTTCTATTTTACAAAGCCTACTTTATGTATAAGTAAAGCTCAGTGCAAATACACACACACACACACACACACACACCATTTTTAGGCACCCTAATGCTCAACTGCTGCTGTATTCTAAAATAGCTTGATGCTTACCAAATTCTCAAATGCTTAGTCTGCTTTCTGTTAAATTCATGAAATTCCCACTTGATGCCAGCACTTACTACATAAAACAGAATTTGACCTGATGAGTTGATTTTTGTTTTTTGTTTTTTAAATCAGGTTTTCACAGAGGAACATCCTACAACCTATAGTGACAAAGAGATTTTATTTGGCCAAAATGCTATGATTCCTGCAAGGCAGAATTAAATTTCTCTAAACTGGAAGAAGTACACTTCTAAAAGTCAATAAAAGAGCAGATAACACTCTTTCAGTGGGCAGGTTTTGTTTAGCTGTATAACCTTTTTTGACAGATTTCATTTTTAAAACTCTCTGCAGGAAAATTACTAATGATTTTCCAATCAGAATAATAGGAAACCAAGCAGCATTAAAGTTAGGGCTGAGTTGTATCAGAATTAGAGAATTTTATTCCAAGATGTTCCCCTTTCATCTATAAGGGCAAAGAATTACAAGAGTTGTGCGATTATATTGGGTCAATAGAATCAATGTAAATACACAGTTTGGGTAAGTAGGCTAAAAACTTCTTGCTGTATCATTTCTTCTACTATAGGATTTTACATTTTGCCCACCTTTTTCAAATAATTGCCACTATTCACTACCTTGCCTACATATACAGGGCCCTAAAAGATAAACAATAACTCATGTAGGTTTCTGTGGCCATTTTTTTATCCTTCTGACAAATACATTTGAAATTACATATTTTTATATCTAATACTACTACTGAGTTATGATTTTTTAAAAATTTTAATTGTAGATAGGCAGAAAATATCATAAAATCAAACTGGCATCTTCTCTTTGTAGGACAATCAGCTTATATTCTATAAAGGATGGGAAGGGTCAGCAAAATAAAATTATTAACTTTATCTAACTAGATTCAAACATGGATGATGTAGGTATGTTAAAATCACTAGGATATTTACTTTGAATTCAGAAAAATAAGCATGTAGAGAGAGCTATTGATACAAAGTGACTTTTTATAATAAAAAGTGAGGTTTATAATCAAAATTTATTAATTGGAAATGATATATATGTATGTATATAATTTTTAGGTAATCTAATAATCCTATATAGTATCACATATATATCAAATTTAAGTAAGATTTAATGAACAGCATTTTTACCCATTAAGATGTAAAATAATATTTAAGTTTTAACTGCATCTTACTTGTAAGCAAGATATAAAACAAAGTAGGTAAATGAGACTTAAAATGATATGAAGTCTTTACTCCAGAGCCAAAAGAATTATATAGTCTCCTACATGTAATTTTAGCAATTAAAATGGTGAACTAGACACAAACAATATCATAGAAAAGATATAAAAATCTGAATTCAGAAAAGAAAAAGTTACAAGGTCCTCATTGGGTTATACAAAATTATAATACTGTAAAGCTTGTCCCACTATAGAACAAGGTGATCTCTGAAATTACAAGCCAGTGAATTCAGAACTATAAAAAGGAAATATTACTTTATAACCTTTAGTTAACCTGTAGCTACACTTCCACAGAAGGTCATAAAATCATATTCTGTGGTTGGGTTTAAAAGCTGGATAATTTTATAGCCACTTATAATATCAAGGCTCAAGATCATTGCCTTTAGTGGCTGGAATAGAATTCTTTGATCATCCATATGAATATACTGCTAGGTAAGGAGGTAGATGGTACAACATGCAGTTTTACGGGTTAAATATTGGTTTCTTGGAGTCAAATGACAATGTTTACCACCTTCGTCTTCTTTCAAGCATGCTTAAGATTATTGAAGGTGAATAGAAGCCATAGGAAGCTGCCTTTGTAAGTCAGAACTTACATTTCCCTTATGGAATCTTCCCAACAATTGGTAGACCCATGTGCACAGTAAGCCTACATCTGATAAAACACTGGCATCAAATGGAAGCTAGAATTTCCATTTCAGGTTCTTTCAACTTGGGTGACCTTCCATTTCCAAGCTGAAACTTCACTTTCCCAGCATCTAGGGTGCTTCTCTTAGACGATGCCTTAGTTTGTGAGTATACTTCCTGTATCTATCATCTGCATAAAAAGTATCACTTACAATGTCCTCTATATGCAAGCTTTTAAATTATTTTAAAATGTACTATTCTTTCATCTTTAAACATTTTTTTAAATTGCCGTTTCCTGCCTCTGTGCCTTTGTTCATTCTGTCTCTATCACTGGAATGCTATTCTCTGCCCCTCCTACTTCAAGGATCCAGTTTCTTCAGGAAGTAATCCCTAATGTTCTCAGATAAAAGTGATATTCCAAACCTCCCTCCCCACCTACCATGTGCATCCCAAATATTGTATCTGTGATTTTGATATTTATCCATCTCTACCTTATTCTAAGAGTATGTATAAATTCATTTGGCTTACCTCTTGCTTAGCTCTCTTCTAGAATGTAAAAATTTTATAAGTAGGAGCTGTACCCGAGTCATTTCTTGTGTGTTTCACAGTACCTAGTCTACTGTCTTCAACAAGGGCAATAATGTGTGCTTCCTTGGCAATAATGCATGCTAAGAATTACTTTGTGGCATACCTATTGTGGATATTTTTATGTAATTCTTAGCTTTCCTCTTCAGCTGGCAATTGTTTTCTTTCTTGGTTACTTTTCAAATTTCCAGTAATCGAAATAATAAAAAGAAAATTAATCTCTACAAAAATACAGTTCTTAGATCCAGTATTCATGCAAAAAGAATAATGCAGTAAAAATAGATAAATGAAAGCATGCTGAGGTTGTCAGTATTTTAAACACAGTTATGTGGTGTTTCTTGGTAGAGTTGAATGAAGCACCAAAAATATCATTTTGTTAACCTGCTTCTTCCATCTAGTGGCAAAAAGCAGGAAGAAACAATGTCCTAGAAAAACACCATGATCAAATGGTTCTAAATTCCATTTCAGGAAATACTGATGGTAAGAGTTCAACATTCAAGATTTAAATGATAAGTATTTTTAAATAATTTTAGCAAATTGATAGTGCTCAGCTGGGGTAACTGTCAAAGTTAAAGTCATACATGTATTTGCATGCTTTCACAAAGACTTCAACTATATATGTAAAGCTATGTATCACCCCACATTAAATTGAGATAGATTTATTTTGGTATACATAATTATGGATCGGGAACAAATTGTTGGATAACTATTTAGAATTCCATTATTTCCTCAGCTATAAGCACATGGCAACCGTGCTGTTATAAGTTTTAAGAGGTGCAATTGAGAACCACTGCCATTGGACTTTACCATTGGAATTGCTAGTGAAAATATTTTTGCAGTAATAGGCAGTGAAAAATTTTGTGACCTGAGGCACAGGGTCAATTGGAAGGGGGAAAGAGGGAAAGTTTAAAGGAGGTAGAATCAGCTGCTCTGCATTGTTAGCGCTGCTTCAAAGACATTAATGAAAAATAATATGCAATGGACAGCATAATTCTCTGCACTCTCAAAGGCCACCAGCTTATCCCTAATACATGAGGTTTGACTGCCCTTCTAACACTTTCTGTTTGCCTCACTGCAAATGTAATTAATGTTTTAGAAGTTAAATGTGGGTTATGCAGAAGTGGAAAGATGTTCTCCAGAACAGCAACTTTTTCCCCTTCTTCTATTCAAGTGAACAAGTTAACCATGTGTAATGATGATAAAAATAAAAAGCTGTCAAAGTATTTAAATATGTAAAGACTATAAGGGAAAATATAAGTATTTATGAGTATCATATTATTTTAACCTCGGTTTTTAATAAAAGAAAATATACTTTTTGTTTATTTCCTAATTTTTAAGAAGAGAAAACTTGTGTCTTCCCATCTCTGAAACCCTTTTTCCAGATGAATAGGGACCAGCTGCAAAATTTCATTGGATATTTAATCACGTCACACCACCACACTGAAGTTCTTCCTACTGCACAGAAACTGGCAGATAAGATTCTATCCTCCAACTCAGAAATCAACCAAGTGAACAGCGCTCCTGACCCCACAGCTGGGGCCAGCATTGACAATGAGAACTGTTGGCATTTGGATGAAGAAGAGGTGAAAGAGCAAGTGAAGTTATTTCTCTCCCAGGGGGCTTACTATGACTGTGGAAAGCAACTCAACTCAATATTTGCCAAGGTTCAAGAAACACTGTGGATGAGAGATTCCAGTGGAGCAAGGATTCTGATACCAATAACTGAGGAGTTTATGGCTGATCCATGACACACTCTGGAGTCAGCAAGGAACAAGCCTGACAGGGAAGGTCAGGCAACTCTGGAATGAGCTGGGGGCTTTATGGGTGTGCATAATTTTAAATCCACACTGCAAACTGGAGGAGAAATACTGCTGGCTGCAGCAGCTGCAGAAGTGGAGCGACCTGGATGTCTGTTCCCTGGAGGATGGAAACTATGGACGTGAGCTGCCCAACATCACCAGTGCACTTCCCCAGAATGCCATTTGCAGCCCAGACTCCTTATCCAGACCTAGACATACGATATTCACAAGAGCCATTGAGGGTCATGAATTACACTGACAGGACAGCCACCTACAGCAAATAATCAGCAGTGATGTTTACACAGCTCCCGCCTGCCAGCATGAAAGTGAAAGACTATTCTTTAATTCCCCAAGCCAGTCACTGTGGCTTGAGCATGTGCCTACAGCCTGTGCTCAGGTTGATGCCCGACATTCCCATGGTTATCCAAAAGAGGCCCTCAGATTCACAGTGACCATTATTAATACTCTGAAGCTGCAGCAACAGCGGCAACTGGAAATCTACAAGCATCAGAAGAAAGAATTGTTGCAGAGAGGAGCCACAACCATCACAAACCTGGAGGGCCAGGTAGGCTACCCCTGATCCCACTGGCTGCCTTTTTCTCACTTTGACTGAGGCCTGCCGCATGAATGATGACGGCTATCTGGAGATGTCAGATATGAATGAAAGCAGAACTCCTGTGTACCAACATGTACCTGTGGCTGTAGGCTCCCCAAACACTAGTAAGTCCTACCCGTCGTTGACCCTGGAAGTTGCATTGATGAACCTGGGTCAACAGACGATAATGCCTGAAGACCTCTACGCACAGGAGAAGATGTCCCGTAATGAAGAGCAGCTCCTAAGCCAACTCCAAGAGCTGCAGGTTGATGATAAGCTAGTGCAAACACTGCAAACAGCGTATCTTACTGCTGGAAGGGGGCCCTTTGAGGAGTCTGGGAGAAGTCATCCACTAAAAGAGTATTCCCATGCAGACCTTTGCCAAGTATTTGTTCTCAGCTCTGCTGCCTCATGATCCAGATCTGTCCTATAAATTAGCCCTACATGCCATAAGGTTACCTGTTTTAGAAAACTCAGCTTCTGGCCGGGTACAGTGGCTCACACCTGTAATCCCAGCACTTTGGGAGGCTGAGGTGGGTGGATCATCTGAGGCCAGGAGTTCAAGACCAACCTGGCCAACATGGAGAAACCCCATCTCTACTAAAAATACAAAAAAAAAAAAAATTAGCCAGGTATGGTGGCAGATGCCTGTAATCCCAGTTACTTGGGAGACTGAGGCAGGAGAATCGCTTGAACCCAGGAGGTGGAGGCTGCAGTTAGCTGAGATCACACCACTGCACTTCAACCTGGGAAACAAGAGCAAAACTCCATCTCAAAAAAAAAAAAAAATGAAACAGAGAAAACTCAGCTTCTGTAGGTGCCACATCCTACCCTCACCATGTGGTATCACAGCAGTGTGAACTGGCCTCTGCCATGCTGACTGCTACCAAAAGAGACACTAAGACTCTGAACAATTCTGGAAGCAATACAGAAGAAAAGCACATTCATTCTTCTTTCCTTATCTTCAAACTGGCCCAAATGCACACAAGATTGCTACTCCCACTGTCAGTAGTACCGAGAGCACCCTGCTCACCGTGGCCCTGGGACTTGGGTTACAGGTGATGCAGATGACCTTATCAGTCCTTAACTGGAGATGCCAGGAGATGGTACGGTGGTTGGTGACCTGTGCTACAGAAGTGGGTGATTCTCCCACTTCTGTCTATCCCTAGGGGAAAGGAATTTCTAGGCCCTACGCTTGGGATGGGACAATGAATCCTTTGAGCTTTCCTATTCCTATTCTTGATGTCCTAAGAAAGGATGTGGCTGCTGGTGGGAGATGATGGCCTGTGTTTAGCCAGCCCAAGCCCTGTTCTCACTGTGTGAACCATATCCTGATGTCAGCAGAACTTTAACCCTCTCATCAGAGACGTATCTAAGACAGTGAATTTTCAGCTGCCAATACTCAAGTGCTCCCTTGGGAGGTAGTGGGCCAGGTAGTTTCCCCCCCATCCCTGTCCATGCTTGTGAGCAACCCCAGACAACTTGGAGGCTCAGGACCCTTTCTAAAGCCCAAATCCCCAGCACAAGACTCTACCCTGAGAGGCCTCACTTCAGCTAGAACCCCTGGCAGATCTCCAACCCTGGCCTGGGGGCAAGCAAACCACAGACTCCACTGCTCCATCCTTGTGAGAGGCTGAGAGCACCTGCAGAAACCTTCAACCTTCTAACCAGGGAAGGAAGGGTTAGCAAGAGACCCCAAACAGGGTCTGGCCATCTGGGATGCTCCCCTTCCCCTGGTTTGCCTCAGATCATCTCAAAGTTGCTGAGGAGGAGGGAGAACTCATCTATGCAGGCCAAGTTCAAACCCCAAATGGTAATCTGGGCAGACCTGAATCAGGACCCAGATGGCACAGCTGAGCTCAGGCTCTCCCTGACAGGTGTGTGGGCCCTGGTGAGCATCTTGCAGAGCTGGTACACACTCTTCACTTCTACTGAGGCTACTAGTATTGTAGCTGCCACAGCCGTATCCCACACCACTATTCTGTGCCTCAGTCTTGACTATCCACAGCGGGAGGAATTGACTAGCTGTGTTCACACACTGGCCTTGCAGTGTGCTATGAAGCCTCCACAGACCTGTGCCCCTGTCAGCCCTTACGCTCTGTGAGGAAGACCACATTGCCTTTGAGGCAGCCTACCAGATTGCCACTGATGCTGACGCTGGTGGCATGAGCCATTCATAGCTGTTCACCATCGCCCACTACACAGGGCTCCGTGGCTACCCGCTCCATGCCTTCAAGCTGGCCTCACTGGCCATGACCCATCTTAACCTGGCCTACAACCAGGATACCCACACAGCCATCAATGATGTGCTCTGGGCTTGTGCCCTCAGCCACTCACTGGGCAAGAATGAGCTGGCAGCTCTCATCCCCCTGGTGATGAAGAGTGTGCACTGTGCCACAGTGCTTCCAGACATCCTGTGTGCGACACTGCACAGTGACTGCACCTGGCCTGGCTGGCACTCCAGGCCGCTGTAGCTCTGGAAAGTTCACGTCCATTGACAAAGCTCCATTATGCGAGTTGCCAATGATGCTGATGACACCATCAATACTTATATCAACAATACAAACTCACGCCTAATACACATTAGCTCTCGCCACTATGGAAAGTTCATTGAATTTCTAAGCAAGGCTCTGGAGTCCTTCCTGCTGCCCCAGGATGACCACCTGCGATTTGCTCAGTTCATCAACAACCTCGAACAGATCTACAAAGGCAAGAAAAAGCTGACGCTGCTGGTGCTTTGCCTAAGAAAGCAGATAGCTCACCGCCAGGGCAGCCTGTGTGCCCAGGTAGAATCAGGACAGGCCAAAAACATTGAAACATTTGTCCACCCTGAAAGGACTCCGAGCACCTGTGACTGAGGCCAAAGGACTACAGGGCTAAGAATGGGGAGAGTCTAACTCTAGTCGATATGCCTTCCTTGGCAAGCTTCTCACTACAGCCCACTGTTCATGGAGGAGCTGGGCCCTGCAGATTGATCAGAGACCCCACAACATGCCACCTCCTGCCCCTATATCCTGCATGTTCTGAGCATTGGCCCTGTCTCCCTTGGCCAACACAGAACACTATTCTGTCTCAGGGATTGCTTAACCAGAGAAACAGATGAATTTATGGTGCTGTAAATACTATAGTATATGTGTTGCCAATTATTGTAAAGTTGTAACTATTTATAATTCTGGTTCTTGTTTGATGGGCACTTGAAGTAGCTGTGGGTGGGAAGATATGCTTATTTTCTGAGGAGAACTCACAATCATTTCTCAGGTTTCCCTTGCAGAGTGTATGCTGTTAGCAGTGGAAGAGTGGGGGTACCATGGAGAAAAACAGCCCGTTCGAAAAAAAATCCCAAGTCTAGTCTATGCAGAATCCCCCACCTACAGACAGGGCATTTATAGCCAGTGGTGGGTGAGGGGCAGAGGACAGAACTGGACTTAGATTTTTGCCTCACAAAGCTATGAGGACACTGAAGTTCCTGCTCCTGCCTCTTCAGGAGCCTGATGAGCGACTGAAAAACAAGGGCAGAGAGAAGATGAAGGTCTGGGAAGCCGCTGAGCTCATAATATTCTTCTATAATTATTTGCTGGCCCCTTTTGGGTTTAGGATTTTTTTTTTTTTTTTTTTTTTTTGCACTTAAGCTAAGTGCAGACCAGCCCTAGCCTCCAAGTCAGCAAGCAATAAGACTGTGGCAAAAACATGCATAAGAAGCCTGAGGTAGGGCGGGGCGCGGTGGCTCAAGCCTGTAATCCCAGCACTTTGGGAGGCCGAGACGGGCGGATCACGAGGTCAGGAGATCGAGACCATCCTGGCTAACACGGTGAAACCCCGTCTCTACTAAAAAAAAATATGAAAAACTAGCCGGGTGAGGTGGCGGGCGCCTGTAGTCCCAGCTACTCGGGAGGCTGAGGCAGGAGAATGGCGTGAACCCGGGAGGCGGAGCTTGCAGTGAGCTGAGATCGCACCACTGCACTCCAGCCTGGGCGACAGAGCGAGACTCTGTCTCAAAAAAAAAAAAAAAAAAAAAAAAAAAAGGAAGCCTGAGGTAGAAAGGCAAGGGAAGAAAGCAAATACAGGGTGAGAAGAGAACTGTGCACCTAAAGCAGCCAATCTGATGGCAGAGGGAGACTGGTGCTTAGAAGCTTTTTGGTGAGAGAACGAATAGAGGAGGCACAGAGATGGGGAGCAAACATTTAAGTGGTAAGAGATTTAAGAGGAATGGGGAAGAGAAACCTGGCAAAAAGAAAGGACACATTCATGCAGATCCTCAAACATGAATTCAAAGATATCCCTACATGTAGAAATACGCTCAGTTACACATATAAAGACACAGATACATAGATAGCAAGCATACACACGGACACAGATTTTCACATATGCACTCACGTGTGCCCAGATACAAATACACACTAAACATGCACAAACATGAGTGCATTTACACATAGATATGCATCCTCACATATATACACATCATAAATATGTATGTGCACATACAGGTGGTCACCTTTGCGTTAGATAGTATGTGGTTTCATCTACAGTTACGTGTGTGTGTATCTGTATGTCTTAGGATATGTGTTTATGTGCAAAGACATATCTATGCATGCCTGTCTGTATGTGCACATACATATTTATGTGTATCTATGTCAGCTCTATGGCTGTGTACCTGTGTGAATATGTGCACACTGGCCTGTGGGTTTCTGCATGAGGATATACATATTTGCATACATGTTCCCATCTGGGAAAACAGAGGCAGGAGGTGGTTACCATGTCTCCAGGATTCTCGTGGCCAATCCTTCTGGATCAAGTCCATGAAAGGATGTCAACTAACTGGGCGATTGTTGGAGCACTGACACTGTTTAGATGTGCCAGCAGCCACAAGACCCAAAAGCCTAGCCCCAATAATTAAATTGAAACAAACTGTTAGCATATGATGCCAGAAAGAGCTAGGATGGGGATAGAATCTGGTGGCCCAGTAGGGCTGTTGACACCTGTGGTGAAACCTAGTCAGGTTATCTCATTTACTTCACAATCATATGTCCCCACATTACAGGCAGTTGAAATGTGTGGGTCCCTCTTATGTATTATAATGAAGTTTTACAAACGCTAGAGACCTTGGTATTTAAATTTTTTTTCACAGTGAACATGGTCTGTTCCCAAGAAATAAATTTCAGACAAATTGTAAACATCATACATAATATTTTATTTATAATTTTTGGACAATCAAGGGAAGGAGGGAAGATGTTATAAGTAATAGTCATGAGAATGAACTCTAGTACAGCTTCCTGTGCTAGAGTCTCAGCTGTCATTTATCAGCTCTCTGAACTTTGGCAAGTCACATAACTTCTCTGAGTCTCAGTTTCCTCATTTATAAAATAGGGATAATGAAATTACTCACCTTATAAGGTTGTTCCAACAAATTAAGTGAGAAAATGCATACAAAGTACTTGGCAATAGTAAGTGCTCAATAGATATAAAATACTATTGTTCACACAGTACCTAGTCTATACCAAGCATTTGTAGTACATTATCTTGCATAAAATATATCTAACATTACCTGTTTTCAGCCATGCTCTGAGCCAACATCCTTTCTATACTACTTTAAGATGGTATATAAGATCCCATGCCTCATTGGGAGGTTGGGTCATCATTCTGAAGGCTCCTGTGTATACATATTAAATAAATGCACATGTATAAAAAAATATATATATATCTAACATTTATTTGATGCATGTTTAAAATAAATTTAAGAGTGCTCTTTTTGGTAAATATTTATTCATCATAGCTTACCTTTGTAAACAGATGTGTGATTTTTATAAGCAATGTTCAAGATTGTTTTCAAGTTGTTTAGTAGTCAATAAATAATTACAATTAATATTCATATTTGTGTCTGGTTTGGGGGGAGTTTTTAGAAAATCTGAACTGAAGAGCTTAAGATTATTTAAATCAAATAAAACAGAGAAGTAAATTAAAACATCTGTAAAAGAACAAAAAAAAAGGAAGCTGAAATGATTAAAAACTTTTAGTCCCTAAAAAAATAGAAGCTATCATGAATTTCTACAAGAATATTTGATATGACACCATAAACCTAAAGAATGACAGAAAAAGGTCATTCCAAAGCACTCAATTTTCCTATCCCCATGTAAGTCTGGGTTAGAGTTAGGCTATGATGTGATTTTTGAAAACTTGGTAAAAACATATTTACAGAACAGAGGCATATTTTCATTTCTGAATAAAATATGTGCTATTCAAGATATGAAACTTAATTCTCTACAGTTAAGGAGGAATAAAAGAAAAAGGAATTATCATAACTTGCATACAACTGCTTTTGAGTTATGATACCCACTCAGTGTCATTTACTCTACTGAACCCAATTTATAATTACTAGTTAAACATCTTTAACATGCAAAATATACCTGAAGGACTCTCAAGAAGTCTCCTTCTGAGATTTCTGAGACAAAAAATACAAGGCAATTTAAAAATATTTTAGGCAAGATGGCCGCATAGGAACAGCTGCAGCTCCCAGCAAGATCCATGCAGAAGGCGGGTGATTTCTGCATTTCCAGCTGACTTACCTAGCTCATCTCACTGGGACTGGTTAGACAATGGGTGCAGCTCACAGAGGGCGATTAGAAGCAAGGTGGGGCGTCACCTCTCCTGGAAGGACAAGGGGTTGGGCAGGTCCCTCCCCTACCCAAGGGAAGCTGTGAGGGACTGTGCCATGAGGAACACTGCATTCCAGCCCAGACACGACACTTTCCCATGGTCTTCACAACTCACAGACCAAAAGATTCCCTTGGGTGCCTACACTGCGAGGGCCCTGGGTTTCAAGCACAAAACTGGGTAGCCGTTTAGGCAGACACTGAGCTAGCCACAGGAATTTGTTTTCATATCCCAGCATCACCTGGAACACCAGCGAGAAAGAACCATTCACTCCCCTGGAAAGGGGACTGAAGCCAGGGAACCAAGTGGTCTAGCTCAGCGGATCCCACTCCCATGGAGCCCAGCAAGCTAAGATCCACTGGCTTGAAATTCTCGCTGCCAGCACAGCAGTCTGAAGTCCACCTGGGACGCTGGAGCTTGGTGGAGGGAGGGGCGTCTGCCATTACTGAGGCTTGAATAGGTGGTTTTCCCCTCACAGTGTAAACAAAGCCACAGGGATGTTCAAACTGAAGGGAATCCAGGGCAGCTTGGCAAAGCTGCTGTAGCCAGACTGCCTCTCTAGAGTCCTCCTTTCTGGGTAGGGCATCTCTGAAAGAAAGGCAGCAGCCCCAGTCAGGAACTTATAGATAAAACTCCCATCTCCCTGGGACAGAGCACCTGGGGGAAGGGTCCCTTGTGGGCACAGCGTAAACAGACTTAAATGTTCCTGCCTGCTGGCTCTGAAGAGACCAGCGGATCTCCCAGCACAGCACTCAAGCTCTGCTAAGGGAAAGACTGCCTTCTCAAGTGGGTCCCTAACCCCCATGCCTCCTGACAGGGAGACACCTCCCAGCAAGGGTCGGCAGAAACTTCATACAGGAGAGCTCCGACTGGCATCTGGCAGGTGCCCCTCTGGGAAGAAGTTTCCAGAGGAAAAAACAGGCAGCAATCTTGGCTGTTCTGCAGCCTCCACTGGTGATACCCAGACAAACAGGGTCTAGAAGTGGGCCACTAGCAAACTCCAACAGACCTGCAGCAGAGGGGCCTGTTAGAAGGAAAACTAACAAACGGAAAGAAATAACATCAACATCAACAAAAAGGACGTCCACACAGAAACCCCATCTGAGGGTCACCAACATCAAAGACCAAAGGTAGATAAATCCACAAAGATGAGGAAAAATCAGCAAAAAAGGCTGAAAACTAGAACGTCTCTTCTCCTTCAAAGGATCACAACTCCTCGCCAGCAAGGGAACAAAACTGGATGAAGAATGAGTTTGATGAACTGACAGAAGTAGGGTTCAGAAGGTGGGTAATAACAAACTTCTCTGAGCTAAAGGAGCGTGTTCTAACCCAATGCAAGGAGGCTAAGAACCTTGGAAAAATATTAGAGGAATTGCTAACTAGAATAACCAGTTTAGAGAAGAACATAAATGACCAGATGGAGCTGAGAAACACAGCACGAGAAGTTCGTGAAGCATACACAAGTAACAATAGCCAAATTGATCAAGCAGAAGAAAGGCTATCAGAGATTGAATATCAACTTAATGAAATAAAGCGTGAAAACAATATTAAAGAACAAAGAATGAGAAGGAACAAACCAACCCTCCAAGAAATATGGGACTATGTGAAAAGACCAAACCTATATTTGATTGGTGTACCTGAAAGTAATGGGGAGAATGGAATCAAGTTGGAAAACACTCTTCAGAACATTATCTTGTATCTTCAGAACATTTCCAACCAAGCTGGCAAACACTCTTCTGAACATTAACTTCCCCAGCCTAGCAACACAGGCCGAAGTTCAAATTCAGGAAATACAGAGAAAACCACAAAGACACTCCTCAAGAAAAGCAACCCAAAGACACATAATCATCAGATCCACCAAGGTTGAAGTGAAGGAAAAAATGTTAAGGGCAGCTAGAGAGAAAGGTCAGGTTACCCACAAAGGGAAGCCCATCAGACTAACAGCAGATCTCTCTGCAGAATCCCTACAAGCCAGAAGAGAGTGGGGGCCAATAGTCAACATATTTAAAAGAATGTGCAACCCAGAATTTCATATCTGGCCAAACTAAGCTTCATAAGCAAAGGACAAATAAAATCTTTTATAGACAAGCAAATGCTGAGATTTTTGTCACCACCAGGCCTGCCTTACAAGAGCTCCTGAAGGAAGCACTGAATATGGAAAAGAAATATGAGTATCAGCCACTCAAAAACATACCAAATTGTAAAGACCATCGACACTATGAAGAAACTGCATCAATTAACGGGCAAAATAACCAGCTAGCATCATGATGACAGGATCAAATTCACAGATAACAATATTAACCTTAAAGGTAAATGGGCTAAACGCTCCAATTAAAAAACACAGACTAGCAAATTGGAGAGAGTCAAGACCCACTGGTGTGCTGTATTCAGGAGACCCATCTCACATGCAAAGACACACATAGGCTCAAAACTAAGGAACGGAGGAATATTTACCAAGCAAATGGAAAGCAAAACAAAGCAGGGATTGCAATCCTAGTCTCTGATAAAACAGACTTTAAACCAACAAAGATTAAGGGAGACAAAAAAGGGCATTACATGATGGTAAAGGGATCAATTCAACAAGGAGAGCTATCTATCCTAAATATATGTGCACTCAATACAGGAGCACCCAGATTCATAAAGCAAGTTCTTAGATACCTACAAAGAGACTTTAACACCCCACTGTCAATATTAGACAGATCAGCAAGACAGAAAATTAACAAGGATATTAAGAATTTAAACTCAGTTCTGGACCAAGCAGAAATAATAGACATCTACAGAACTCTCTATCCCAAATCAACAGAATATACATTCTTTTCAGCACCACATTGCACTTATTCTAAAATAGACCACATAATTGGAAATAAAACACTCCTCAGCAAATGCAAAAGAACAGAAATCATAACAAACAGTCTCTCAGACCACAGTGCAATCAAATTAGAGCTCAGGATTAAGAAACTCATTCAAAACCACACAATTCCATGGTAACTGAACAACCTGCTCCTGAATGACTACTGGGTACATAACGAAATGAAAGCAGAATAAGTTCTTTGAAACCAGAGAGAACAAAGACGCAATGTACCAGAATCTCTGGGACACATTTAAAGCAGTGTGTAGAGGGAAATTTATAGCACTAAATGCCCGCAAGAGAAAGTGGGAAGGATCTAAAATCGACATCTACCATCACAATTAAAAGAACTAGAGAATCTAGAGCAAACAAATCCAAAGGCTAGCAGAAGACAAGAAATAACTAAGATCAGAGCAGAACTGAATGAGATAGAGGCACGAAAAAACCTTCAAAAAAATCAATGAATCCAGGAGCTGGGTTTTCTGAAAAGATTAACAAAATAGATAGACTGCTAGCCAGACTAATAAAGAAGAAAAGAGAGAAGAATAAAATAGACACAATAAAAAATGGTAAAGGGGATATCACCACTGATCCCACAGAAATACAAACGAACATCAGAGAATACTATAAACACCTCTATGCAAATAAACTACAAAATCTAGAAGAAATGGATAAATTCCTGGACACATACACCCTCCCAGGAATAAACCAGGAAGAAGTTGAATCCCTGAGTAGACCAATAACAAGTTCCAAAATTGAGGCAGTAATTAATAGCCTACCAACCAAAAAAAGTCCAGGACCAGACGGATTCACAGCCAAATTCTACCAGAGGTACAAACAGGAGCTGCTACCATTCCTTCTGAAACTATTCCAAACAATAGAAAAAGAGGGACTCTTCCCTAATTCATTTTATGAGGCCAGTATCACCCTGATACCAAAACCTGGCAAAGACATAACAAAAAAAGAAAATTTCAGGCCAATATCCTTGATGAACATCGATGAGAAAATCCTCAATAAAATCCTGGCAAACCGAATCCAGAAGTACATCAAAAAGCTTATCCACCATAATTGAGTCAGCTTCATCCCTAGGATGCAAGCCTGGTTCAACATATGCAAATCAATAAACATAATCCATTACATAAACAGAACCGATGACAAAAACCACATGATTATCTCAATAGATGCAGAAAAGGCCTTTGATAAAATTCAACATCCTTCATGCTAAAAACTCTCAGTAAACTGGGTACTGAGGGACTGTATCTCAAAATTATAAGAGCTATTTATGACAAACCCACATCTAATATCATATCAAATGGTCAAAAGCTGAAAGCATTCCCTTTGAAAACCAGCACAATAAAACGATGCCCTCTCTCACCACTCCTATTCAACATAGTATTAGAAATTCTGGCCAGGGCAATCAGGCAAGAGAAAGAAAGGGTATTCAAATAGGAGGAGAGGAAGTCAAATGTCTCTGTTTGCAGATTACATGATTGTATATTTAGAAAACCCTGTCTCAACCCAAAATCTCCTCAAGCTGATGAGTAACTTCAGCAAAGTCTCAGGATACAAAATCAGTGTGCAATAATCACAAGCATTCCTATACAACAATAATAGAAAAACAGAGAGCCAAATCGTGAGTAAACTCCCATTCACAATTGCTACAAAGAGAATAAAATACTATGAATACAACTTACAAGGGATGTGAAGGGCCTCTTCAAGGAGAACTATAAACCACTGCTCAAGAAAATAAGAAAGGGCACAAACAAACAGAAAAACATTTCATTCTTGTGGATAGGAAGAATCAATATCACGAAAATGGCCATACTCCCCAAAGTAATTTACAGATTCAATGCTATCCCCATTAAGCTACCATTGACTTTCTTCACAGAGTTAGAAAAAACTACTTTAAATTTCATACAGAACCAAAAAAGAGCCCACATAGCCAAGAAAATCCTAAGCAAAAAGAACAAAGCTGGAGGCATCATGCTACCTGACTTCAAACTATACTACAAGGCCACAATAACCAAAACAGCATGGTACTGACACTAAAACAAATATATAGACCAATGGAACAGAACAGAGGCCTCAGAAATAACACCACACATCTACAACCATCTGATCTTTGACAAACCCGACAAAAACAAGGAATGGGGAAAGGATTCCTTATTTAATAAACTATGTTGGGAAAACTGGCTAGCCATATGCAGAAAATTGAAACTGGACCCCTTCCTTACATCTTATACAAAAATTAACTAAAGATGGATTAAAGACTTAAGCATAAAACCTAAAACCATAAAAACCCTAGAAGAAAACCTAGGCAATACCATTCAGGACATAGGCATGGGCAAAGACTTCATGACTAAACACTAAAAGTAATGGCAACAAAAGCCAAAATTGACAAATGGGATCTAATTAAACTAATGAGTTTCTGCACAGCAAAATAAACTATCATCAGAGTAAACAGGCAACCTACAGGATGGTTGAAAATTTTTGCAATCTATCCATCTGACAAAGGGCTAGTATTCAGAATTGACAAGGAACTTAAACAAATTTATAAGAAAAAACAAAGCCCCAGCAAAAGTGGGCAAAGGATATTAGCAGACATTTCTCAAAAGAAGACATTTATGCAGCCAACAACATATGAAAAAAAGCTCATCATCACTGGTCATTAGAGAAATGCAAATCAAAACCACAATGAAATACCATCTCATGCCAGTTAGAATGGCCACCATTAAAAAGTCAGGAATCAACAGATGCTGGGGAGGATGTGGAGAAATAGGAACACTTTTTTTTTTTTAAGGTGGAGTCTCGCTCTGTCACCCAGGCTGGAGTGCAGTGACACGATCTTGGCTCACTTATAACACTTTTACATTGTTGTTGGGAGTGTACATTAGTTCAACCATTATGGAAGACAGTGTGGCAATTCCTCAAGGATCTAGAACCAGAACTATCATTTGACCTAGCAATTCCATTACTGAGTATACACCCAAAGAATTATAAATCATTCTACTATTAAGACACATGCACATGTATGTTTACTGCAGCACTATATACTATAACAAAGACTTGGAACAAACCCAAATGCCCATCAATGATAGACTGGATAAAGAAAATGTGGCACATATACACCATGGAATACTATGCAACCATAAAAAAGAATGAGCTTGTGTCCTTTGCAGGGACATAGATGAAGCTGGAAACCATCATCCTCAGCAAACTATCACAAGAACAGAAAACCAAACACCATACGTTCTCACTCGTAAGTGGGAGCTGAACAATGAGAACACATGGACACGGGCAGGGGAACATCACATACCAGGGCATGTTGAGGGGTGAGGGGAAAAGGGAGGGAGAGCTTTAGGACAAACACCTAATGCATGCAGAACTAAAAACCTAGATGATAGGTTGATGGGTGCAGCAAGCCACCATGGCACGTGTATACCTATGTAACAAACCTGCACTGTTAGCACATGTATCCCAGAACTTAAAGTAAAATTTAAAATAAATAAAGAAAGAAAGAAAACAGCAGAGCAAGAAAATCATATATAGATAAAGCCAGAGACACAATGAGACTGTCATTCTCTAGATCAAACACTGTCACATGTCATTATACTTGTAACCCAAAGTATCCTAACTTACAGTTTAGGGACAGAGCTACATACTGTGAAAAGGGGCCACTTCCAATGAATAATTTTAAAATCTTAGTATCTCTAGATGTAAGTCATCTCTGTCTATCTATCTATCTATCTATCTATCTATCTATCTATCTATCTATCTATCTATCTATCTCAATGTATCTACCTACCTATCTATATTATCTGTTTTATTCCCAATTTACAAATCAAACTAAATTGAAGATTGTTACTCTCCTTAGTTTTTAAGATACATCAGAGACATATTTGGGTGTGAGCTATGCCTCCAAATCTTCTGTAGTCACTAATTATTGAGATTCTTTTGGATATAAACATGTTACCCAAAAGATAATACTGTGAACACCCAAGTGTTTAAAGCTTGTTTTCTACAAACAGCATAAATTAATAGATTTTGAATTTTTGTGATTAGATAAAAAATAAAATTATTAAAACAATATATACACTTAATACATGTGATGCATTCTGATATTTTCTATTTACTTAACTGTTACATACAATCTACTAAAAGATTCTATAATCCACTCACTAATAGGTTTGTAACCTGCATTTTGAAAAGTCACTGATAAATTACTCTATTGTTTTTGAAAGAAAATAATCCTCTCAAGAAATAAAAGGATGACTTGTCACTGTTGCAAAGAGTATAATATAATGAAAGGAAAACAGATTCATTTACAGTCTTTCAGTTTTCTGCACAAGTGGACTATGAGATGATCATTCAGAATAAATTTTTACTAAATCATCATTTTTCTCATATATAAAGATTAAAGGTTATTATAGTTATTGCAAGTTATTCAAGGATATGAAGTTTTGCTTGCCAAAGATTCCATGTCTTCTGAAGCTTATTTTTTTGCTTCAGAACAAGCTAGTAAAAGCAGTTAGTACAGATGAGGCCTGGGATTTCTTTCTAATTTCCAGAACACTATGATACATTCCCTAAGGATAATAAATGTTAAGAGAGTTGCATTCAGATTAGCCACTAGTCCACCACCAATGTACACCTGCTACAATAATAATTTTCATGTGTTACACTGCTGCAACAAATAATACTCTAGAAGGGCTTAGGGGGAAAAAGTGACTCCCTTAGTGAGTGGCTTATTAATAAGGAGTGGCTTGAATACTCATCTTCCCTATTATGTACTACCACATAAAAGTGAAGGACTTATGAACCTCTTTTCTCTTCTATGCTGTTTTTATTTATAGAATCAGGGAGGAAGAGATCTTGGTTTAATAGTTTTATCTTGTATTATTTTATTAAATGTTTTTCTCACCATTTCCATACTCTTCTCCTTCCTGAATACCCATAATGTGAATATTTGTTCACCTAATGTGGTATTCTATACATTTCGTAGGCTTTCTTCATCCTTTCAAATATATTTTTCTTTCTTTTTCTTTTTTTTTTATGTGCCTGTGTTATTTCAAAAGATCTGTCTTCAAGTTCAGAAATTATTTCTTCTGCTTGTTCTAGTCTGCTCGTGAAACTCTTGATTGTATTTCTTGTTTATGGCATTCATTGAATTATTCAGCTCCATATGGTTTTTAATGATATCTATCTCTTTGTTGAATTTCTCATTCAAATCATAAATTGTTTTCCTGATTTTGTTGAATTGTCTGTCTGTGTTATCTTGTATCTCATTGAGTTTACTTGAGATTATTATTTTGAATCTTTTTCTGGCACTTCATGTATTTTCTTACGATTGGAGTCTGTTACTGGAGAATTATTGTTTTCCTGTGGAGGTGACATATTTCCTTTCTTTCTCGTGGTTGATATGTCCCTATGTTGATTTCGACACATCTTGTAGAAAAGTTACGTCTTCAATTTTATGAGATAGGTTTCATAGAAAAAGAACAATTTGCATTAATGGGTCTTGGAGTGTCAGTTGGGTGGGGTGTGTTGGCCTTCATTTTAGGTGGATGCAGTAGCGTAGCCTCCATGTAGTTTCTTTAACTGAAATCCACGCTAGTAGTGTTTGCAAGTTTCTCGCTTACTTAGTGGCCTAAGCTGAGAGAATTTGTGGTGACAGTGGTGTGCCTTTGCTGGGATTGGCCTCAGCACCCCATTCCTCTGGTCAGGGGTACATGCATGCACACAATGGGTCAGTCACCTTGGGGTCTGTCTTGCTATGGTTGAACCCACAGGGCTGTTACACTGGTCAGAAGCACACACAAGTGGCTGCTTGGTTGGCTCAGGGGCATGTCCACTGGGGACAGCCCATGGGGCTGTTTCTCAGGTCTGGGGCATAGGCTCTTGGCTGCTTGGCTAGCCTAGGGATGTGTCCACCTATTTCTCAGATCCTTATTGGGAGCACAGGGCCAGTGGGAAGGCCCAGGGGTGTGTTTGTGGTGGGGTTAGGGGAGGATGTGAGAATGCAGGGCTGTTTCTCAGGTTCTGACTGTGGGCACACAGCCAGCTCCACTGGGTGTATCAGGTGCTCAGATACTCAGAGAGCTCTCCCACTTGGAGGAAGGCATGCAGCAGTTTGGCTGGCTCAAGGGCAGGCTTGTCCTGGGAAGGACTGGAACACCATTCCTCCTGCCATAAGCATGGGTGGGGGTTGGTTTCTCTGCCATGTAAGACCAGAGTCACAGCCAATCCTGAGCCCAGACTCCCCACAGCTGGGTTGTGAGGTTCAATCACCCACGTGGGTTTGGCATAATGGAGCCCAGTGCCGGAAAAACACAGTGGCTACTGACCTCAGAGCAAGACACACTCCAGAGATGGCTCAGGTCTCAAGATGGCACCATGCTGCAGCAGCTTGGCTCAGAGTGGGTGAGTAGGGTTGGGAAGTATACACCTTGTACTCCTACTCCGGTGCAACACAGCTGCATGAGTTCCCTGCAGCTCTCCAAGACGGACTCGGGGCTTACAGGAACTATGGGATTCTTCTGTTTAAGGACTATAGGTGTTTGCAGTGGCAATGGGGCTGGGGGACAGTGGGGATCTCCTGCTTATCCTTTCCCCACATGTGAAGTCTCTCCTGACTCCAGGTATATCTGATCCAGGCAGAGAAGATGAAGCTGCGGACAACAGGTACCTCCACATTACCCTCCTAGACTTCCAATCACTACTCCTCCACTGCACTCCAGCACTCTCCCTTCAACACTGTAGTCAAAATCTTAGCTGTTAATTCATTGCCTTGGTCCTTTATTGTGGTGGGAATGAATGCCAGGTATCTCTAGTCAGTCATCTTGCTGACATCCCTCTCAATAGCTTTATTTTGTAAATGAGTAGTGAAGACTAAGAAAGGCAGTAGCATAGTAAATAAGTGCCTTCTCTTGAGAATCAAATTCCCTGGGTTCAAATCTACTACTTCTTAACTGTATGCTCTTGGGCAAGATATTAACTCTGTAGGTCTTAGTTTCATTAACTTTAAAAATAAGCATTCTAGGCCGGGCGCGGTGGCTCAAGCCTGTAATCCCAGCACTTTGGGAGGCCGAGACGGGCGGATCACGAGGTCAGGAGATCGAGACCATCCTGGCTATCACGGTGAAACCCCGTCTCTACTAAAAATACAAAAACTAGCCGGGCGAGGTGGCGGGCGCCTGTAGTCCCAGCTACTCGGGAGGCTGAGGCAGGAGAATGGCCGAAACCCAGGAGGCGGAGCTTGCAGTGAGCTGAGATCCGGCCACTGCACTCCAGTCCGGGCGACAGAGCGAGACTCCACCTCAAAAAAAAAAAAAGCATTCTAAGAGTATCTGACTTTCTTTGAGGTTGCTGTAAAAAGTAAGGGTAACATTCTTTATATAGTTTCTGAAAAAATAATAAGTATTCAATAAGTATTAGATATTTCAATGAGGTGACTTGCACAAGGTGAGGCAGCTAAAAGGAATGCCCAGTCTATTGTGGCAGTATAAGACATTTGGTGTTTCTGCTACGTTTACCAAAGCATACTAATTATATTTAGTGACATTAATGATATAATATTACTAAGTAATATTATCTTTTTGCCATTTTTCATAAAACTAATTCAAAAACATACATTTGTATTTAGCATAATGTGTATTTCTCTGAATGCCCACACTTCAATTTACAGTTTGGTTTTCTATTTCAGCAAAGCTATCTTTTCAAAAGATATACTCTAGGTACTGTGGTGCTTTAGGGCATTATTACAAACATGGGTTTTCAGTGTACTATTGAGTCAGAAATACTGTTTAATGGAAATTACAGGTGATAGGCTGCCAAAAGAAAATCCATTATTACTAAACCTTGCACTCTCTGCAAATTTTTCAAGAGTGCAAAGTAAAAAATTTACAGAACACACAAAGCTCTCTCAGGAGCCAGTGATGTAGCTATAAATTATTTCATTGTAATTCAAATATGTAGTAAGGTAAAATGTCATTTGACAGCATTTTCTATTTCTCCTTTATATTACATATTAGATATATAAATATCAGGCAAAAATTTACTCATAGATCCCATTATATGGAAAAGAATATCTTAATTACTGGTTATTTATTGTGAAATAAAATAAAATATGCACAGACACCCCTCACTTTTCACAGATTCATGACTTCTGGCTTCCTATATTCCTCATATATGTGTCATCTTAGCTTCCAGGGTAACTCTTTTTACTATTCCTTCCATGAAAAATGATAGTTGGTAAAAACTAAACAGTTACAATAGTCAATTTTATAAGTTTTGCTCTTTCAGAGTAAAATTAAGATAAGAAATTATCAGAAAATGAGTAAGGCCTAGGAATGGTGATTTAACCAAAAATATGCTACACACACAGAGCACATTTTATGCTCTATCTATATATATATGCTATATATAAACATACATGATACATATAAACATATATTTATAAACATATTTTTCTTGAGAATTTTTTTGAGAAAAAATTATATATGTATATATCATATATAAATATATATAAAATATATATATATGTTAGGCACATATTCCTCTTGGACTTAGGTGCCTTAGGCTGGATACCCCTCCTACCCCTGACAAAAGCAGAGCCTTTAAAAAGCATTGTGTGCAGTGCATTAATTTTGGAATGTGATTCTAAGGAATGGGATTGGGAACTTTGGAAAAATTAAATAAGGTAAGCCAATCTAAGATTGTATTTTTAAGCTCATCAGTACTGTAGGTAACTGAAGACCCTAGTGGAGTCCTACTTGAGACCACTAAGGAACTATATAGAATGCACTTCAGAATATTCTGCCCAAAGGACAGAAAAGGGGAGTATTTATCCACTGAATCCTGTCCCTATTGTCAATTCCCTCAAACTTCCAGGTTTGCATATACGTCAGAGTAGATAAGCAGATTTCCATGGGTGTTCCACATAACTGAGGTGTCAGAAAAGCACTAATACAGAAATCTAGAGATACGTGGGACAACAGAGTAAATACGTGCTATCAAAGAGTAAAATGTATGAATTGAAAAATGGCCTAAGAGGATGTGAGGTAGGACACGAGAGATATTAAATACAGTCCACTCCTTGCAGCACTCAGAGCCACACAGTTTCCACATTGAGTCCAATCTATCACAGAGTCTTCAAGGAAGTGGGGGGCCATTACACAAATACTAAATGCAAAATATTTAGTGGAACAAGTAATGTGGCTCCTGTAATTGATTCCAAGTCCATAATTGTTATCATCTCTCTCTTCCACCACAAATTCTGTCTCTCTCTCACATTTGGCCAACCTCTTCAGTAGGTTCACGTGGTTTGAATGGTGAGGTGACCTAGACCTTCATCCTCAAAGGGTCAGAGTCTTTAGTTGCTTTATCTTGTCAGGCCGTGGTTACTACAGTTGCCCATTTAAGGTTATCACTTGACACTGAAGCACCAAAGGATGCCTCAATGAATCCCCTAGGAAGGACATACTCTATACTGCCTCCATTAATAGTTATAACTCTAGCTCTGCATGGTAGCCAGGATCAATATCTCTTCCAATATCATGCTTCTATTTGCCTGCTGAACAGTTGACACAAAGAGTCATTATGACTAGATGGCTTTCATAGCTTCAGGTACCTCAGCTGCACCTCAAGCCAGTCTACCACTCCATGAAAGTTTTCACAACTGTGAAGTTACTTATAGCAGAGCCATTGCCACCAACAATGGGGTCCTTGTCACCAAATGCCCTGTGATACAATTCTAGATTCCCATCCTGATGAGCTGCTTTCTAGGGCTACTTTAGGTAATCACTGACTTAGCCAGGGTTCCCCATGAAGCAAACATAGGACAATAACTTCCAAAGAGGTTGACTGTAGTTAAGTAACTCCAGAGAGGACAGAGGTACTAGGAAGAGCAAAACAGAAAATGATGGAAATGAAGGAAAGATAATGCAAAAGTGTGTTGCTAGTTCGCCACTGTTGTAGATAACCAGGGTGGGATCCTTTTAAGAGAACTTCTGAGGCGCTGTGTGGAAGGGGCCATAGAATTGTTAAACTGAGGGATGTAACAGAGAAGTATTTATCCCTCAACTCCCACCCTCCTTGGTCAAGAGGTGCCCCATGGGATGTTTTAGTCCCTTCACACATCCAGGATAGTTCATGTGTGAGAATGGCTAAATGGGTTCCTGCAAGTGTTCCACACAGCAGAGGAAGCAGAGAAGCCCTAGGGGCAGGAAGTAAGACATACACAGTACAGCCAAGGCAACTGGCCAGTCAGTTCACTGTATGCAACTGATCGCTGGAGTAAAAAGTTAGGCTGAGAGGATGGGAGGTGGGTCAGAAAAGCTATCTAGGACACAGTGAGATAAATGCTCTAATAAAGCAATGTGTAAAATACTACGGGAACTTATATGGAAAAGAAGAGACAATCCTTAAGCTCTGAGGCATGAGAAAAGGGCTGAGGGTTTACTGTAATTGCTTTATCCACTTGCTACCCTTTCTTTTTCAATATCAGATTAATTATGCTCATATCTTCTGTCCCCTAAAAGCCTAACATTTAAAAAAGGAGGAAAAGGAGGAGGGGTAATTAAATATTTTTTTCCTGTGGCAAAAACTTTTTTAACATTCAAAAAAAGTAATTTGGAGCCAAAAATGAAAAGCATATTTCCCTTCAGACTGTGATTTACACTTTCCTGGAGCTGGGAAAAAGCATGAGAAAGCACCTGAATAAATATGCACACTGTGTAATCAATCTATTTAGGTGGTGAGAAGAAAGAATCTGCTTGACACTGCAGTGAACAATTCAAATCACAGCAAAGAAATGCATTTATGCATATTTTAAACAAAAGGATGATTATTCTTTCATGGTCCTGAAGTTGAAAAACAAATTTGAAATGGCTATTACAAACACCCATTCTCAAATACAAGTTTCTATAGGATATATCATTTGTACCTGACTAATGGACAAGCTTTCTGAAATTCTGTAGTTGATATGCATGTTCCTTTCAAAAGAAAATGTTTATGCAATGTATTTTTTCTTGCTTGGTATTGGAAGAAAAGGAAATGTCTTATCTAGATGAAAGAAAGTTAAGAGATGTTTAAAAAAATCTTAACAAATTTAAAAAAGATACACATTAGGTTTGAGAAAGCTCACAAGCCACAACATTCAAATTCAGTATTTTATATTGCTGTGATTGTAGCTATCATATTTGTGCTGCATTTTTACCCATATTATAAACAGTTATGATTTATATCTGGAACTGTGATTCATAGTGTTCAATTCACTTCTAAAATCAAGATACTCTAAAATATATCTTATTTTTATTTTGATAGTTTTACATGCATTTATAAAATTATTCACATAATTTATAAATAAATCATCCTAGGTTATTTAAAATATACCATTCCTATCCAAAACAGGCAGATCATTTCCATATCAAATTAATTAGTAGCTATTGTCAGTTCTTAAGAATAATTTCTCAATTTATCTAAGATGCCTAAGACTGCCACCATCATGTGTAGTCAGGAGGATACTTACGTTTTGTAAAAGTCGGCATTTATCTTACACCAACTCCCTTTTCAGATAGAGAACATATTTAAGAAATGAGTAAGTCGATAAGCCACTTGTAACCAGCACTAATGATTGTTCAATAGACACATATAAACTCAATGTAAACTTGAAGTTAATTCCATTTAATTTATAGCTTATTTTATAATAGTATTTTATTATATTTACATATACTAAAATCACAAATCTAAACATAACAGCATGAGGCATGTTGACAAATGTATGCAACTACATAACCGTCATCCAGATCAAAATACAAAACATTTCAATCACCCCAGAACATTTCCTCAGGCTCCTTTTCCATTCAATTTGAATTTCCTGCCCTCACTCAAAGCAGCCACTACTCTGGTATCTATCATCAAATGCTAGTTTTGCCTAGAAGTGGCTTTAATGTAAAAGTAATTAGATGGTATGTTATGTCTGGCTTGTTTTGCTCTACTTAATGTTTTTGAGATTCATACAGGTTGTTGCATGTATCAGCGTCCTTTTTTTAATGAATAGTATTCCGCTGACTATATTGCAGTTTGTTTATCCATTTTCCTATGGATGGAAATTTGAGTGTTTACAGTTTTGTGCTATTGTGAATAAAGCTTCTATGAGCAGTCATTTTTCTGGGGTGTATATCTAGGAATGAAATAGCTGAATCACAAGGTAGTGCAGGACAGTGCTCTAGGTGGCCTTGAACAAACTCAATTGTCCCCCCTTTCTCACTTGTAGTTCTCAAGAATAACTGTACTGTGTGCTGGGAATGTAACATCCTGGACTAAGTGACTCTGAGAAACATTGTGACTTTACAGATGAAACATCTACAAAGAATCATCTATTTTCTTGTTAATCATATGCAATTTGCCACAGATATTTTCAGTGACTTCTATGAAAATATTTGTTGTTGAAATGTATGCATGACATCTTAAAAAATTGATATTTATTTTTTGTTTATCTTAAAAGACATAGAGAAAAATGATCAGTATGGTTATCTATTACACTCCTATATATCACATTTCTCTATTAGCCACAGGTCTGATTCCGCTTGTTTCCATTCTTCTCCAAGCAGCGTGTTAAAATTGAAAGGTTTGAAGTATTCTAGGTGATGGCTAAAAGCAAAGAAAAAGAAGGTGGGAATTGAAATGAATTATGCATTTGTGAAATAGTTGCCCTGAAGGGCTATTTATTTTGTCACATCTGTAATAGGACAACATTCTATTTTAAGCAATACTAAAGGTAAGACATATTTTATATGTACAGTTTTCTCACTCTAGCTATCAAACACTCAGCTCTGAAAACATTCACCTGCATCACAAAGCCCTCTTCTTTCAATTCTGCAAATAGCTCCCTCACAGCTGAAGGGAGAAACCAACTCTCAAAACATGACTCATTCCATCGAACTTTAAACAAATCATATTATGCTCTTGCATATGTTTTTATATTCAAATTTTGACATAATTTATATCAGTCATATAAGCAATGGTTTTAAAAAGTTTCAGTTCCAAAGATAAGAAGATAGCCTTCTTAATTCCCTTCTCTGCTGAAGCAACAGAGGTTAATGTAAAGGAGTGTTAATCCCAGTTCTTTTCTTTCCAGGAAAACCATTTAACTATATTAAGAAGCTTTCTCTAGTGGCTTAATGAGGAGAGAAAGGTGGCTAACATGCTGCAGTGGAGCCCCATTCTGTAGGAAGCCACTCTGCCTTGGCTCTGTCCTGGCCAATGTATAATCGTACTTCTACCTCCGATAAGCTTCCAATAATGTATGAATGAAGAGCCTGAATATAGGAAGGTATTAGCTGATGAACAGCCAGAGAGACATGACGTCTTGAAACGAAGACCTTGAGTCACTTGCAACTACGTTTTTGTCTCATTCTGCCCACCCGGCCAGGATAAATCAGTTTTTGAGTCATAGTTGTCAATCCCAGAGTAAGAGATTAAGGAAAAAACAGTGAAGGATAAGAAAAAGGAAGGGAAAAAAAGACTAGCTAAAAGCTATGTCAGGACTGGGGGAAAGGGAAAGGGAAAGGGGGAAAAAAGGTCAAGCAAAAAAGAAATATGCTAGAAGTGATAAAGACAAACAAGCATGAAGTAAGAGCATGAAAGGAAGGAGAAGGCAAACAGGGAGAGGAAGGACAATGCAGCATATTCCACAGGTAAAAAGGCAGGAATGTCCGTCTGCCACAGTGCAGTGCTCAGTAGGATGTCTCTGTTAGGTTCTTCCAAATGCCCAGATTCACCAGACTACCTTGGCCATGGTGAGTATACCTAAAGAGATACAGAGCAGCAATTACAGCTTGCCCCAGGACAGCATCTGGCTTTCCTCCCTGAAGGAGTAGTCCTTGCAGAAGTCCAGGAAGCATTCATAAGGCTGGCCAGGAGCTCTAGTCTGCCTATGTGAGAGCTACAGGTGCAAGGAAACAAGACTCAAATTGAGAAAGCATAGCAGATACCTTGGCTCAAATGCCTGCTGCCCCATGGGAGCAATATCTCCTGGAATAACTCCATAGCCATAGCTTCCAGTGTTCCCACAGGGAACATGACTGTTAAAGCGGAATCCCAAAGCCACGCTGTCTCCATCATATATTTATAGTTCAACCAAAATTATTTTCAGTCCAGATGTAATTTACCACTTAAGGGTCATTTTTATCAAAAGCAATGTTGCCTAGAAACATAGTTGATATTTTTATCCTCATGAGGTTACCAGAAGAGGAGAACTTGAGAGATAACTGAAGATCAGATTTCCTTGCAACAGGGACCCTTTGTTCACACCCGGAAACACTAATGCCTCTGGCCCTTTAGCCCTGAAAGAAATTTTAAATGAATTTGCAAACATACTTCTATATCAGCTATTGCAACATTTACTTTTCTCACATGCAAACCACTATGGAAAAATAAGTGTTCTCCTGACAGTAGTGAGAGAGATTATGTCAGTCCAAAGTTTACCAAGTGTTTTCTGAGGACCATCAGTGAACATTGGACTCTACTAGGTACTTGTGCACATATGTCATCTTCTTTGATCAAAAGGGTTACTTCTGTTCCACTAAGACTTAATTTCCAAAAAACTCATTTATTTGGAATATATCTTCATTTATTTTCTACTTACAAATCAGGTTTTTGTCCTTGTTGCAGTTCATGCTGAGGTACAGGGTAAAGAGCTTCATAACTTCGTTTATCTTTTGATCCATGAATTGCAAATGAATTGAATTTTGTCACATTTGGTGGAAAATAATTCCAAGGGAGATAAGCTTTGCCTTCCCATTTTGTCTCTCCTCTGGACACTCTGAATGATAAAGGAAGTTCTTGCTACAGAAACAACATATGAAACACAAAAGATAAAATTGGGCTTACACTTTAAACATAGAAATAAATATGTGTATTACTGTGTATGTAATGATTTTGCCTCATATTTTTATTTACTTACTTTCCACACATTTCTTCTTCCAGAAAGTAAAAGCACTAAATGCTGTCCGTGGCTGTCAAAATTGAGATTCCTTATGAGTGTTTGAAAAACATGTTATTTTCTTCACTATCCTTTATACATGGAATGTGTGTGCTTGCAACTAAATTTCTAAAAAATTAAAAGATGCAGGCTGAGCGTGGTGGCTCATGCCTGTAATCCAGCACTTTGGGAGGCCAAGATGGGCGGATCACGAGGTCAGGAGATTGAGATCATCCTGGCCAACATGGTGAAACTCCGTTTCTACTAAAATAAAAAAAAAAAAAAAAATTAACTGGGCATGGTGGCATGTGCCTGTAGTCCCAGCAACTTGGGAGGCTGAGGCAGGGGAATCGCTTGAACCCAGGAGGTGGAGGTTGCAGTGAGTCAAGATAGCATCACCGTACTCCAGCATGACAACAGAGAGAGACTATGTCTTAAAAAAAAAAAAAAGAGACGCAATATTAATATTGGATAATTCTAGGGAGAGCCAGTGTATTCAGTTGCTTAGAAATGATATCTTTGGGTTTACCACTCCAGACAACTGCCACCAAATGCATAAAGTTTCATGTTTTGATTGCTTTTTATATTCTTTAGAGAAAAAATTATATAAAATACTTCATTTGGTTAGATGACACAAAGTATGAAAAAGGTCAGAGAGATACCATGTTATTTGGAGTTTTTTATAAAATGAGTTTTAAAAACTGAAGCAAGCAACAATTTCCAAGTCTAAATTCAACAACTTTAATAAAGGTTATTTCTGTAAGAAAACTATCTGGTAGCTCATTAGGAAAATAAGAAATGCAAAACATAGACAGTCTACAATTAGTCAACAGGCTAAAGATTTTCGTCTTTGTCTATTTTTTTTTTTCACACACTGCCCTCAACCTGTCTGCCTCTTGTGTTTTCCTGTTTTCTACCATTCATTCAGCATCATGTTTTCAAAAAGGAACACAGTATCTTCTCAAAGGGAAATTCTAATAACAGTGTACAATTGGGACTAGCCAGGTCATTAAGAACCAAAGGATTTCATGTATTTACATGAAGCAAATTCACTAACTCTAGAAAAACCTATATCTCAAAATATTTCTATACAGGTACTCTTTTGAGAGCTTTTCTGGGAAGATTTCCTTCAGTAAACTATTCTAACAGAAGCCAAGTATTCTTTTCCATTTAAAAGTCTTCTGATTATTTTTATTGTTATCATGCAGCCTTAGCAGTACATCCTAGGAGAAAAAATTCTTGCAAATAAGAATAAATTCTTCCTGTTGCTTTCCTAGAGGTTAACTGTTACAGGAAATGATTGCCTGAAGCAAAACTATGATTCTTGATTATTAACTACCCTGATACATAAGAAACCCAAATTACTCTGTGAATTTTTTAACCTTTAAAATCTATTAATTTTATACACAATGATTACTGTGTAATTTCTTAACAAGAGAGATTCTAATTATTCCATTCATCTGGTGTTAAGTCATCACTTTATGAAAATAAACCAATATTATCATCTAATAAAATTAAAACTAAGGGCAAAGGATATCCAAGTTCTTTACTGTTCTCTAGATAAGTTATGAATGTTTGCCTTAGTTTTCTCACCTGTAGGGTAAAAATAAGCACAAAAAAGTTGAAATTTTCTTACTTCTCATGGCAGTTTATGAGAATTAATCATATTTTTCAATAACAAATTTTGGCATGTTAGTTGAAATGTGACACACAAAGGTATATGATTATTCTTCTTTAAAAACATAATGCAAACAGCTAGACTTTTCTACATTTGATTTAGCTGAGTATCAAAATAAAGGAAAATAAAATAATATTTAAAAATCTCATTTCAATCGTTTGGAGCTCTCTGTCCAGCCTACAAAAGGAGCAATGGCTTCTAAATGTTCGATGCAGAGAAGCATTTAAATGGCATTTCAAATTAATAACTGCAATATAAATATTTCATTATTAAATATTTTATTAATTTTAAACATACTATAATTTAGGTAATAGGCGTACATCTACAGGAAAAAAGAAAGAGTTTGCCAATCAGGTAAATAGGATTCCCAAGAGACAGTTAAACCTGAACAAAGAACAAACTCACAGCCAATATCATACCGAATGGGCAAAAACTGGAAGCATTCCCTTTGAAAACTGGCACAAGACAGGGATGCCCTCTCTCACCACTCCTATTCAACATAGTGTTGGAAGTTCTGGCTAGGGCAATCAGGCAAGAGAAAGAAATAAAGGGTATTCAGTTAGGAAAAGAAGAAGTCAAATTGTCCCTGTTTGCAGATGACATGATTGTATATTTAGAAAACCCCATCATCTCAGCCCAAAATCTCCTTAAGCTGATAAGCAACTTCAGCAAAGTCTCAGGATACAAAATCAATGTGCAAAAAACACAAGCATTCTTATACACCAGTAACAGACAGACAGCCAAATCATGAATAGCTTCAAAGAGAATAAAATACCTAGGAATCCAACTTACAAGGGATGTAAAGGACCTCTTCAAGGAGAACTACAAACCACTGCTCAGTGAAATAAAAGAGGATACAAACAAATGGAAGAACATACCATGCTCATGGATAGGAAGAATCAATATCATGAAATTGGCCATATGGCCCAAGGTAATTTATAGATTTAATGCCATCCCCATTAAGCTACCAATGACTTTCTTCACAGAATTGGAAAAAACTGCTTTAAAGTTCATATGGAACCAAAAAAGATCCTGCATTGCCAAGACAATCCTAAGCCAAAAGAACAAAGCTGGAGGCATCACGCTACCTGACTTCAAATTATACTACAAGGCTACAGTAACCAAAACAGCATGGTACTGGTACCAAAACAGAGATATAGACCAATGGAACAGAACAGAGCCCTCAGAAATAATATCACACATCTACAGCCATCTGATCTTTGACAAACCTGACAAAAACAAGAAATGGGGAAAGGATTCCTTATTTAATAAATGGTGCTGGGAAAATTGGCTAGCCATATGTAGAAGGCTGAAACTGGATCCTTTCCTTACTCCTTATATGAAAATTAATTCAAGATGGATTAGAGACTTAAATGTTAGACATAAAATCATAAAAACCCTAGAAGAAAACCTAGGCAATACCATTCAGGACATAGGCATGGGCAAGGACTTCATGTCGAAAACACCAAAAGCAATGGCAACAAAAGACAAAATTGACAAATGGGATCTAATTAAACTAAAGAGCCTCTGCACAGCAAAAGAAACTACCATCAGAGTGAACAGGCAACCTACAGAATGGGAGAAAATATTTGCAATCTACTCATCTGACAAAGGGCTAATATCCAGAACCTACAAATAACTCAAACAAATTTACAAGAAAAAAGCAAACAACCACATCAAAAAGTGGGCAAAGGATATGAACAGACACTTCTCAAAAGAAGACATTCATACAGCCAACAGACACATGAAAAAATGCTCATCATCACTCGCCATCAGAGAAATGCAAATCAAAACCACAATGAGATACCATCTCACACCAGTTAGAATGGCAATCATTAAAAAATCAGGAAACAACAGGTGCTGGAGAGGATGTGGAGAAATAGGAACACTTTTACACTGATGGTGGGACTGTAAACTAGTTCAACCATTGTGGAAAACAGTGTGGTGATTCCTCAAGGATCTAGAACTAGAAATACCATTTGACCCAGCCATCCCATTACTGGGTATAAACCCAAAGGATTATAAATCATGCTGCTATAAAGACACATGCACATATATGTTTATTGCAGCACTATTCACAATAGCAAAGACTTGGAATCAACCCAAATGTCCATCAGTGACAGACTGGATTAAGAAAATGTGGCACATATACACCATGGAATACTACGCAGCCATAAAAAGGCATGAGTTTGTGTCCTTGTGGGGGCATGGATGCAGCTGGAAACCATCATTCTCAGCAAACTATCGCAAGAACAGAAAACCAAACACTGCATGTTCTCACTCATAGGTGGGAATTGAACAATGAGATCATTTGGACACAGGAAGGAGAATATCACACACCGAGGCCAATTGTGGGGAGGGGACAGGGGAGAGGGATAGCATTAGGAGACATACCTAATGTAAATGACACGTTAATGGGTACAGCACACCAACATGGCACATGTATACATATGTAACAAACCTGCACATTGTGCACATGTACCCTAGAACTTAAAGTACAATAATAAAAAAAAAATTTAAAAAAAAACCTGAACAAAGAGAGTCCAAGGTTAATATTTTTAATGAGTCTAAGAAAATCTATATGTGATTTAGTTTTTATCCCTGGTGCTGAATGCAAAAGTGACACAGCATATACTTAACAAATGCATGATGAATAAAGAATGGAATACATGAATACATAATTATGTAATACATAAAATTAAAATTTCATCTGGTCATTTAAAAATCCCCTAAAAGAAACATTTTTATAAGCTAGCTCAATTAATTATATACATATCTCTCCTTTTATTTCTGAACAGCTATATATAATAATGCAAATTTATTGAGTAAATAATGAGAAAGACTTTTTGTTTTATAATGACTTTTCATTTTGAAACAAAAATTATCTTCTAATTTATTAGAAAAATCTACATTACTGAACTAAAAATATTGACATAGAATTTTCAAACATTTAGAATATGAGTATATTCTAAACATGTATTCTAAATATGTGCTCTGTACTTGAAACTAAGAAATATATAAAAGTATATCATTCAAATAAATTCAGAGTACCATTCTTACTAGTTAACTGGAATTAATGAGCTTTTACTATAACCATATCATTTATAACTAGAAAATAATATGCTCAAATTATGTAGTAATAATTAAGAAAAAACATTTTATACTTACGGACAAAGTTCAACTTCTAAATACTGCTCAGTTATATCATTCAAGAAAAATGCTTCCACAACTTTTGAAAACAGAGATATAACATATTGAGAAATTTAATATTGCTTTCCAACAATAAATAATTTGTTTATTCCTTTAGAATATAAAATAAATTGACTATTTTTAATTATAATACTATCCCAATAGGAAAAAGAGCAAAGAAAATAGACATTGCCTGGAAGAAGAAATATATAGGAAATAAATCATCAACAATTTTCTCGCATATCAGATTGCCACATATTGAAAAGATTAATTAAAACTAGTGCTGGTCAAGTTGTAAAGAAATTAATATTATCACATAAACTTTGAGCCAGTTATCTTCTTCTAGGAATGTATCTGAAGAAAATAATCTGACAACTGGGAAAAGAATTAAGTATAATGGTATTCATTAGAGTACTGTTCAAAAATTAGAAATGATCTAAATGATTTATCTCCTATTACATAAGATTATCTCTTATTCTCTAAATAAATCTATTATACAGAAGAACTGTTAAGTAAATTATGGAATTCATGTATTCCATGCAATGGAATACAATGCAGCTATTAAAATCAAAGATACCATTAAATATTTGTTGATAAAGGAAGATATCCATGATATTCAGTAAGTCAGCTGCAGAATACCACCAAAATGTGTGTGACATTAAAGTTGCATGTGTGTCTATGTCTAGACGTCTCCAAAACGTGCACAAAAATGTTAATGACTGCATATCTGTGATTGCAGGAATTTAGGTAGGTGATCTTTCTCTTCTTGTTTATAATTTCCTGGAAACTTCTGAATATCGCTATTTTAAAAATTGTTTAATTTTGAACATAATACATCTTTCTTGTAAATAATTAAAACAATATATATATGAAGTAAAAAGTCATGTCCTTTTCTTCCCCTTTGGTCTAATATCTGCCAGACCTTTTCTGTGCTTCTCCATACTATTTTAATGACTGAATAGTATTATTTTATAGAATATTATAACTTACTTAATCCTTTATGGATAGACATTTAGGTTGTTTCCAGTTTTCCATGTGTTGTTTTTATAATAAGATAGCTAAAATATAGACATAGTTCTGCTAGCAAGTCAGAGAATCTTATTGTCCCCTTTTGAATCTTCTATCTAGATAAATGAGAATGTCTACTGTGATAGTTAATCGTATCTGTCAAATCAACTAGGCCATGGTATCCAGATATTTTGTAACATATTATTCTAGTTGTTTCTATGAAGTCATTTTTTAAAGATGAGTTTAACATTTAAATCAGCAGACTTTTAGTAGAGCAAGTTTCCCTCTATAAAGTGGCTGGGGCTTATCCAATCAGTTTAAAGCCTTTATAGAAAAAAAGACAGACCTCCCCCAAGAGAGGAATTCTGCCAGCAGACAGCGTTCAGATTTGAACTGCAACATCAACTCTCCAGCTGGCAGACTGAAGACCCAGGGGAAGACTGGACTTGCTAGCCGCCACAATTGTGTGAGCTAATTTCTTAAAATAGATCTCTCTCTTTCTCTCCATATATATAAAATAGATACATACATACATACACACACTCTCTCTCACTATAAATATGTGTGTATATATCTCACACACACACACACACTCTCAGATGCACATATATATCTTCTGCTTTCTACTTTCCATCATCACCTTACAAATACTTTTGCAGCTTCTCTGTGTTAAACACTATATCAGATTCTGGAAATACCTTTATTAGCTTACAATCTAATCAGATACTAAAGTGGAAAGTTTTAATAAAAATTCCAAAAGGGAGGATGCATACATTGCTACAGGAAAAAAAGAAAACAGATGCTTAGCTCAAAAAAGTGGTTTAGTGAAGGATTCCTGGAAAAGTTGCTATTTAAGCTCTGTCTTGAAAGATGATTTGGAACTAGGTGAAGAATGACAGAAACAGCATTCTAGGGCAAGACAACAGTAAAATCAAGGGTACACAATTAGGAAATATTGTAGTTTAAAGACCTATGAACAGTTCAGTCTTACCAGGCAAACCTTTCAATGTAGGAGGAGCTGGTGGTGCTACAGAGAGAGTAAGCGGCCAGGTCATGGAAAGTCTTATATAGAGATCTTATTAAGAAGGGGAAAACTTACCTTGAGAGGAAAAGGATCCTGAGAAGGTTTTTAAGAAGCTGAAGGATGAGTTTAAATTTTCATTTTAGATATAGCACTCTGGCTTCTAAGTGAAGAATGGGCTTAAGGGCTAAAAGACTATTTGGAAGGCTCTGCACTAACCAAGGTAAAAGACTATGAAAGCCTAACTTTTGGACAGGATAGTGGGGATGAAGAGGAGATACTGAGTTAGAGGAATATTTAGGAGGCAAAACTGATGGGACTTAGGAAATAAATCTAAATAATGGAGAGTGTCAAAGAAGGATATCTTAGAAAGATCTCACAATTTTTTAGATTTGGTGATTTAATGTATTGTTAATACCATTTATTGATACTGGGCAATTAGGTAAAGAACTGGTTTATGAAAGAAGTAGGTGAGTTGAGGTTAGAATTTGTTGAGTTTCATGTCTGTAGTGCCTCTAGCAAGTAAGTCACATTAGTGTGTATTCCATTAATAAGAGGATAACATACCAGTTTTGTATCAACAAAAGACAATATATTATTTAACATACGACAAATTAACACTGACAAAATGTGTGCTTACAGATGGCATAAACTAGACATATTGACTAGAAGATTCATCAAAATCTTCTTTGAAGAAATGGGACATGAATTAGATCTTGAACTATGTATTAGAGGCAGGGGGAATAGAATGAGAAGGCACATAGGTTAAGAGCTTTGGTTGAATATGGTGGCCCAATTCATAAATATGTTGAAAGCTTAAAGGAAGGGTTTGAACTTTATCCTAGGGATAATAATGATTTAAGATCTGGGAAATGGCATCATGAAGAGTATTTCAGAAAGATGAATCTGATAGCTTAATTAGGACACAGCAGAAGGAGATCATAGAGCAAACCTGAAACAGTGTAATTTTATGTCATGTCTTAATTTGATATGTGAGATGAGTTACCAGTATAAAGTAAAAACTACATTTCATATTGAGGTTGATAGTGTTTCTACAATAAGTAAAACACTCCAAATCTTCCATAAAGAAGATTTATAAGGTTAGAGTGGTAATTTAAAGATACTTAAATACAAAACAGGAATCTTGAACTCTTCTCAGTGTAGGAAACAGAAATAAAGGAAGAAAATAAAGCAGCAATAAAAAAATCTGAATTTGTGGCTGGGCAAAGTGGCTCACGCCTGTAATCCCAGCACTTTGGGAGGCTGAGGCGGGCAGATCTCAAGATCATCCTGGCTAACACAGTGAAACCCCATCTCTACTAAAAATACAAAAAATTAGCCGGGCGTGATCGCGGGCACCTGTAGTCCCACTACTCGGGAGGCTAAGGCAGGAGAATGGCATGAACCTGGGAGGTGGAGCTTGCAGTGAGCCAAGACTGCGTCACTGCACTCCAACCTGAGCGACAGAGCAAAACTCGGTCTCAAAAAAAAAAAAAAAAAAAAAAAAATCTGGATTTGTAATTGCCATTTTTTAACTCTTCTAGCTATATAGTTAAAGTCACATAGGTAATGGAGAAAAAGTCAGAATGAGAGATTGGTAGGAAATATCAGAAACTGTACATGTCAATTGCTCAGAAGCATTTACTTCCCAACAGCAAGATAAAATAAGAGTTCTGTGAGAGGTTATTATAAGATTTATGTTTGCAATAAAATACACTACTACCACTTACCTTCATAATCCCACAGTTGATTGAAAGGTTTTCCTGGTTCTCCAAGTGGGGCTGGAGGATCATTGAAAAATGGAGCACTAATGTCCATCATCACTCCTCTGTCACCTGGATGCAGTCTGATAAATACCGGCTCGTGCTTCACTGGAAAACCATCCCAAGTGTGTTCAATTTTAAAATCCATCTGAAGACTCTTAAAGAAAAATATATTAAAACAAACTCTTTAACAATATACAAATGCTTTCTTTAGTTGGAAATAAAATGAAAATTTCAATGCCAAACAGCAGACAGGAAAGGCAGCAGAGTGGCAAGAGCACAGTCCTGGGAGTCAAAAGGCTATCTTGTGTTGTGTTCTAGTCTAAAATAGGTAACTAGTTCCTAGAGGCTTTAAAACTTCTAGATTTAACACTTTTTTATGTAACTTTTTAAAAATTGCTGCCATAGAAACACGATCAATCTCAACACAAAAAGTGATAAAAGTGTTAAAAGTCTAGATTTGGGTCTAGTGCTGTTGTAAATAGTGCATCAAAATCATTTTCTTAATTGTAATTAAGTCTACTGCAAAAATTGTTTATATACTTAATCACAACTATAAGCACCATGGGTTCTTATGTCATCCTTTGTCTTTTATTTATTGTAAAGTGTGCAGGTGTCTCAGTTACTGGATCCTCTGGGAATCAAGATCTTTATAATAAAATTCAACTTAGTTAAAAAAAAAAAAAACCTCCATAAATCAGTAGAAGCAGTGCTGTTAACACCTGTTCTTTTGTCCAAAATCCTTTTCTTCATGGGGGTTGAAGACGGGGAGTTCCAATCATTTAAAAGTTAGTAGAGCTGAATTTTGCCTTCCTTTGTCCCAGCATATACAGTTTCATTTTTAATATTTTAACGTTAAATGACTGCTTGTTTGGTTAATTACCTCTCTCCAACTGAAAAATGGGAACAAAATCTGCGATCATTTAAACTTTGAAATAGACTAAGTACCTACAAAAGAGCAGTTTTTGCATTTTAAATTAGTTTCCTAAGTATTCAATAGAAGGGCATAGTATTGTAATGCATTGATAAAATTACATTTTTGAATACTATGGATTGGGCATTTTCTAAACATTGTCTCATTTAATTTCACTACAAACTTGCAGAGAAACTATTATTGTCCTCATTACAAATGGAACAGATTTGTCCAAGGTCACGTGACTAGCATATCTAGAAATTAAACCAATGTCAGCAATGTTTTCCCAGATGAAGACATTTCAGGAATCTGCGAGGAGATGAAAATTTTATTTTAGGAGTGGTGGAACCCCCAAATTACACTAGATCCTGTGTTTTATCCAAAAGATAATCTCACTTAGTACCTGATGACTTTTCCAAACTGTAACTTCTTTTATCTGAAATCTTTGAATGTATTCCTTTGCTTCATAAGTTATTTGCAGTCTTTTACTGTAATTAATGAGGTTACTAAATTTGGAATTAATTTAATTCAGTGAATATGTATTGAAAACCTACTATGAGTTAAGCAGTGGGAGATCCAAATGTACAAGCTCTGCGTAACATAAGAAATCCAAGACCTCTAAAAACCTTTTTCTAAAGCATATAGCTTTTACTAATTTTCACTACATGCTCACAAATTTTACTAGATAATCTCTAAAATTAAACAATTCTGGTATTATAACCCATTTGTAGAAAGTTTATAGCATTTCAGAAGAAATGTTCAGTAACTCATATTCTTCATTATTGATATAAGCGCAATGAGTGATAAAACTATATAAATTGATTCTGATTTAAGTGGATTACATGGAATAAAATACCTCAATAATAAATTTATTTTCTTTAGTTGAAACATCAAGGCACATTCTACAAAAAAAAAATGTATAATCCTCTACCCTAAATTTTGGTAGTAATAAGCATCCTCATGCAGCACATAGGAAGAAATAAGAATAAATCAGAACGTTAGAAATGCTGAATGACTGATTCTGACACCAATAGGCTGAAAGAAAATGTTATTCTCCTAATTTACAGCTTGACAATTCTTGACAATTTGGCAATACATACCTTAGCTACTAGGAAGTTCTGGCAAATTCACTTATTCTTCATACAACCACCAAATCCACAAAAATTCTGCATACATTAAAGAGATCCCCATCTTAATCAGTGGATTTCCACTAGGGACTTAATTCCCAGCACATTCAGGCAATCAATTCTATGTCTAAATGGAATAAAACCATAGCAGTGATATCCAGTGATATGCTCCTAAAACTGGCCTATCATTTCCATGTGTACATGGTGGGTCTCATGGTCAGAGTGAGGTAGACTTTATAGCAGGTGTGTCCCATCTTTTGGCCTCCCTAGACCACATTGGAAGAAGAAGAATTATCTGTCTTGGGCCATACATAAAATGCATTGACACTAACAATAGCTGATGAGCCAAAAAAGAAAAAAGAAAAAAAGTCACAAGAAAATTCATAATGTTTACGAATTTGTGTTGGGCTGCATTCTAAGCCATCCTGGGCCACATGCAGCCCATGGGCCTTGGGTTGGACAAGCTTGCATAGGTTTCAAATTACTTCAAAATGTAATTTTATCTGGAAGATAAGAAGTAAAAGATAAAAGCAAAGTTACCATTGTTAAGAATTAGGTAGTGAGTACCTCAAACCTTTCTACTGGTTCCTTCTGCTTTTCCCCACTAAGGTTTCTTTGAGCATTATTTGAAAATTACTGCAAGAAATAGTGACTAGACTTCCATGGCTGATCAGTTATGGGAATAGTGCATGGCTGCTCAGTCCAAAGACCGAATATAATTTTGGCTTTAATTGCATAAACAACGTTAGTTTCTTATTGCAATGACAAATGTGTTTATTTTTTAAAAAAAACTTTATATTGCTTAAAGAACATTCATGTCAATCTAAGTGTGCATAATATTTATAAAAATTAACCTAAAAAGTATAGTCCATCCTGCCCAGTAGTTAACGGTCTAGTTTAAAAAAATAACATAAACTAGAGACAGATGATTCTCCTTCAGTAATCTTCTGAGATTTAACCCCCCCAGTCTTTCAATTTCTTTGTATTTGAAATTGTGCTCATTAAGTAAAGACAACTTAATTGTCAATGTCATTCACCTCTTGGGCTAGCGCTCCCCTCCTAGTCATTCTCGATTAACCTGTACACTGCTCTATTTCTATTCTTACATGGCACTTACATGGCATGACATATTTGTTTACTGACTCCCTGAACCCAGCTAGAATGCCTGTAAGTGATGCTTACTATTTATTCGGTGAGTGAATAACTTTTCTAATCCCTGGATCTAGCACTCTAGATTTTATGCAGGAGAAACCTACTGTGTTCGTGGTATCATCATCACGACCATCGCCTAGTGTCATTTAACACTATGTATCAGGTCAATACAACGGCTAATAACAAAGATGATAAACACAGAAATTCCCTTCAATTTAGTTTATCAAGCATTTATTAAGCACTCATCTTATTTCAGGTACCATACCAGGTGCTGGGGCAATAATATGTAATAAGTCTACAGCAGTTTGGGATGGTTCTCATGTAACTAGTCAATGAGGTCCCCATTTCCAATATCAATTGGTTCATTTTGCAGTCCTAAATTTAATTCAGTGGGATCCTTATACCAAAGTAAGTTTTAGATGAATCAAAGATTTAAACATAAAAATCAAAATCATATAAAAACAAGAAATAAAAAGAAAGTTAAATAAAATCTTATAGTAGTAAGGTAGGAGATGAGCTGGACCTGTTTTCTGAGCACCCAGGCCCACTGATTAAAGCAGAATCTAATCAAAACAAAATGCAGCAAAAGAAACCAGCTAAAACCAAGATGGCAACAAAAGTGATCTCTAGTTGCCCTCACTGCTCATTACACATTAATTATAATGCAGTAGCATGCAAAAAGAAATTCCCAACAGTGGCATGACAGTTTACAAATGCCATGTTTGTAAACTCCTAGAAGTTACTTTATATGGTTTAAAAAAGGGAGGAACCCTCAGTTCTGGGAACCCTTCCTACTTTTCTGGAAAACGCATGAATAACCCACCCCTTATTTAGCATATAATCAAGGAATTGTCGTGTATATAGCTAGCCAACAATTCATGGGAGCTGCTGCTCCTACTCTGTCTATGGAGCAGCCATTTTCCTGTACTTTGTTGCTCTGATAGCTTGCTTTTGCTTGTGAACCCTTTCCTGAATGAAGCCAAGAACCCTCCTGGGCTGAGCCCCAATTCTGGGCTTTCCCTGCATTAGTAGAGAAAACCTTTTAAAATAGAAACCAAAACCCAAACATTTTACTCCATAAATATAACAAAACTAACATGGATGCAGCTGGAGCCTATTATTCTAAGCAAATTAATACAAGTACAGAAAACCAAAGAACACATATTTTCACTTATAAGTGGAAATTAAACATTAGGTACTCATGGACATAAAGATGGCAACAATAGACACTGGGGACTACTAGAGGGGGATGGGAAGGAAGGGGCAAAGGTTGAAAAACTAACTACTGGGTACTATGCTCACTACCCAGGTCATGGGATCATTTGTACCCCAGATCTCAGCATCATGGAATATAACTATGTAACAAACCCGCACATGTATTCCCTGGATCTAAAATAGAAGTTGAAATTTTTTTAATAATTAATAAATAATATAATAAAAGCAAAAACCTCCTTCCCAAGTTCCCCTTACCCCAAAAGTCTATCATTAACAAAATCAAAAGACAGTCTGGGAAAAAGTATATGCAAGTCATACTTGATACAAATAACTAATTTCTTTGATGCGTAAAGAGCTCCTAGAAATCAATAAGGAAAAGACCAACACTCTAACAGAAAAGTGACCAAAAATTATGAACAGCCAGTTAGCTCACAGAGAGAAAACGCAAAATGTTCACTTACAATGAAAGAAATGCAAACTAAAACCACAATAAATTACCATTTTTCACTTAGATTGGCAAGGATCAGAAAGTCTGATAACATGCTGTGTTAATGAGGGCATTGAGAAAAAAATCATGTATTGCTAGTGAGGCATAATTGATACAGCCTCTGTGAAGAGCAATACGTCAGTATCTATCAAAATAAAAATGCAAATATCCTTCAACAAAAATAATTCTAGTCCTAGGAGTCACGATACCTGCACATATTCAAAATGCATAAGCGTTGAGGATATTTGTGGTAGCATTGTTTATAATAACAAAATGTTGGAAGCAACTTAAATATCCATCAGTGGAGGACTGGTAAAAAAAAATTATGCTATATCATACAATGAAACTCTGTATAACTGCTAAAATGAACGAGGCAGCTCTAAATTAACATCTATGCTAAAATACGTTGTGAAGTGAAAAAAAGCAAGGTGCATTTATTTAATAAAAAGGAAGTTTATTTGCATATATGCTTGTGATGCATACACTATCTCAGAAAACACCAAGAAACGAGGTGGTTACAGTGGTTGCTTCCCTGAAGGGAATTATCTGCCTGCAGATATGGGAAGGAGGAAGCTTTGCTTTCAACTTCATCACTTTTTAAAAACCTATTTGCATTTTATACTATGACAGACACGCATTACTATTTTAAGGCAACTGAATGGTTTAAAATTATTTTTTGGCCGAGTGCGGTGGCTCACGCCTGTAATCCCAGCACCTTGGGAGGCCAAGGCGGGCGGATCACAAGGTCAGCAGATCAAGACCATCCCGGCCAACATAGTGAAACCCCGTCTCTACTAAAAATACAAAAATTAGCTGGGTGTGGTGGCGGGCGCCTGTAGTTCCAGCTACTTGGGAGGTTGAGGCAGGAGAATCGCTTGAACCCGGAGGCGGAGGTTGCAGTGAGCTGAGAGAGCGCCACTGCCCTCCAGTCTGGCGACAGAGCAAGACTCCTTCTCAAAAAAACAAAATAAGGCTGGTCTCTTAAGAGTATGGTGGCTGCCCCTTCTCCCCTTTATATTATATATGCTGAACGTTTCCGAAAAGTCATAATGCATATTATCAAGATGATTACTGTCCTGCAATTCAAGTTTGGCTGCTTAGACTTTCTTAATACAATGTTTATTGTTAATCTGTATGTTTCTACTTTTAATCCCTATTCTTCAAATTGCTCTTAAAACAAGTCAAAAAAAATACATTTTCAATTATTCTGATTGCTTTCTCTTTACCTGGAAAGACCTCTAAAAGGAAACGAAGAAGAGAAAGGAGACCGAACACTGGAGCATTAAGAACCCGGGAAAAGAAAAAAATGTCCACAAAGTTTAAAAGAAATAAATTACGGTAAAGGCGTTTTCTCAACCAAATGATCTGCAAGGAAAATTTCCAAATTCCTCTGCTCAACAAAATTCCTTTTAGTTTTTCTACAATAATGATTTATTTTCAGTTTCCATACCGCCCCGAGGCCCCGCCCATTTATAAGAGAAACGAAGAAATGAGGAAGTCAGCCTGAAAGTGGGAGTACGCTCAATTAGCAGGAGACAGCTGAAAAGTAAAATACTTTTCATTATTTTCCAGAGATCAAGCGAAAGACAAGACCTGACGACGGCGAAAGGAATGTCAGAGAGAAGAAGGAATAACAAGAGAACACAGACCACGAAGCTTTTCTCAAAACACTGGCTTCCTCCTTTTAGCCGAGGTCAACGGAGGGGGCTCGGCTTTAGGCTCCACCCAGCTGCCTACACGTTCTGGGGGAGGGGCTTGGAACACTGACGCAGAGAGACTTGATTTTTCTAGGAAAGAAAGATGTTGAAGGGTCACAGGTGAACATCTGAAGACTTCTAATCGTTCCACTAAAGTTTGAGTGGTTTCCTAGAAGAAGCAAGGGTGATTCGGAAATAAAAATACTGTGCAACAATTTGAAAATCAACTGTAAATCATTAAGATTACAATAGAACATGTACAGAAATAATTTATTTAATACAACTACAGGCTAACTGGCTATATAAGCAAAAACTATAAATTATATTTTACCAGCTATAAATTATATTATACTACACTCCTGGGGAGGCATGTTCATGGCGGTTAACAATTGTGAAATTAGAACCATCCTGCCTGGGTTCAAATCGCAACTCAGGCACTTGCCAGCTGTGTGATCTGTTCTGACCCTTGCTTAAACTTCTAACTTTGTATTCTTCATGGTACTTTGCACATAGTACTGGGTGCTCAATGTCAATTGATCAACCAAATTAATGTTAGTGAAATGTCACTAATTTTCAATCTATACAATTATCTATTAGTACGTACATTTCCACTTGTCATTCCTTGTATTCAATTTATACTAATAGATACTTTCCAGGAACATCTACTGAATTCTTTCATTCTTTCCATCAGATATTTAATAAATTCTGTGTTCCAGGTATTATGATGGAGCCTGGAGACAAACTACAAAACATGATAGATAATGCAGGAAGGAGCATGAAATAAGTACTAACGTGGCACCTACCTTGGGAGAAGTGGATAGAGAGCTCAGGAGGTGTGAAAAGGAGAAACACGAGAGGGGATCCTTTAAGGATAAGTGAAATCATCACAATTTTGTTTCCTAATGATGAAACTTACGTTGAAAATACTCCATTAAAATTGATCTACTAAAATCTTGTAACCACAAATACAAACACAAAAACAAAAAACTATCATGATCATAATTATGATCATGTAAGCTAAAAAAAAATCGAGTGCAGACATAAAAAATTTCACCTGAGATACTCACTTTATTTAACTACCACTCATCATTATAGCCAGAAGGTATTTGCTTCCATCCAGTTTGGGTGTAAGCATAGAATTAAGTCTATAATTATTTATTTGATGCCAAGTAGAAATACAATATGACAATATACAAGGTTCAAATGTGGGAGAAGTTACAAGCAAGTCCTCGGAGAGTCAGTGAGATGTTTATGAAGAAAGAGTCATATACTGAACTCCAAAAACGAGTTGCACAGTCAATTTTCCCTTTACGTAAAAAGTTTTCGTGTAAACATTATAGTTACTAAAAATCAGAACAAGTTCAATTATCCACGACTCAAAGCTAGATTAGACCTTTTCAATGATTATTAAGCTACACATCCATATTTAACAGTTAGTCTTTAGAGGAAGGGGCCATCTCATTCTATTAACAGCGAGTATTGAGTCAGGCCTTCAGATGCCTAACTGCACATATTCGAATATATTTTTAAAAATTTCTTAACACATATCGCTAAGGTTACTTTATATGACATTATGAGTACAGGACAACAAACTCTTAAGCTGTTGAACAGAAAGCCAAATCAAGCTGCATCTATGACATGCCTGTTTAGTGAAACTTCAATCCATAAAAATACAATTTATTAAAAGCACAAAACTAGTGGCTAGCTTCAAATTAACATGTTTGTTGCTAGTGGTGAGATTTCCTCCAATGTTAAATGATTTTAAAAAAATACGTTTTAAATCCAGACAAAATCAATTTTCAAAAATGAAAATTGTAATCTATCCACAAATGTAAGTTTCACTGTTTTGCTTTTTTGCAAAAAAAAAAAAAAAGAAAAGAAAAATACCTTTTATCTTTCCTTATATTTGAGGAAACAAGCTTATCTTTGAAGAAATAGCTGCTGAATTTGCAAGATCTTTTGAATACTTCTAACTACATGCTTTATTACTACACAGTTAAATATTTAAACAACAGTTGTCTCCTTTGGCAGGATGGTACTTACCTTCTTGAGATGACCAAATCGAAACACAGAACTCCTCCAGAGGTACAGCCTTGGTGGGAGATTCTGAAGACCCCAGTCTGGCTTCTACCCCTAGCCTCATGAACCTGCATCCTTTACTTAGTCCAGAAAGGCTTAGTATATTAGTAACCCAAAGATAGTGAGGGCATTTAAACTGTGTATTTCATGCCCTACTCACGTTTGCATTTGGGGTTAAAAAAAAAAAAAAAAAGAGGTTGGGCCCCACCACCTGGAGACACTGTCCCACCAGTTTGCCCGCTGCGCCAAGCTGGTGGCTCAGCTGTCACCCAGGTTCTCACGACTCCTCCCATTGCTTGACAGCCAGCCAATAGCGTGCTAGGACTCTAGGACGCGCGATGGCGTAAGCGCCAACGCCCGCGTGATGACGCAAGCGGCGTCACCGTCTCCAAGGAGTGGTTCTGGGGACCGGTTTCAAAGTCGCAGGGCGGGCCGAGTGGACTTCCGCTGCTGGCCTGGGGCTTCCCAGCCGTCTTGGCGTCTTCTCCAACCCACGCCGCTCCGCGTAGAACGCCGCTCTCAGGCTGCCCTCCAGCTCCCGCGGCACTCTCCTAGGTGGCCCGACGAGACCCGGAGTGACCCGCGGGACGCCTGTATCGACCACGTCCTCTTCCCACCAGGGTGGGATTCGGTTGAACGTGGAACAGAATTCGCTTGGCGCGTCCCCAGCAATCTTCAGTATCTCTCCAGGGCCTGGGACTCGTCTGGGGCGCGGGGGAAGGAAGCGTGGCGTGTAGATGCCGCGTGAGTAGGATGCAGATTGCACCGCTGGAGCGCTTGACAACCAACCGAGCGTTGGCTTAGTTTTGTTTTCCCGCACAGCGAGCTCTGTGTCTTTCAGAGGAAGGTAAAGGTGGTGAAAACTCCAAACTAAAATTGTATCGAAATGGCTACAGAAATCGACTTTCTGAGAGAGCAAAGTAAGCTCCATGTTTTTTTGAGACTTCATGTTCACATACAATGTTTAATATCGTCGTCGTTGACCGACAAATCTTTTTTGAATGCTGGTTGGGTACATTTAAATTTGTAAAAATTTAAAGAAGTTAGTTGCAGGAAAAAAAAAAAAAGCTTGATGATATACGTGAGGATGTGTGTATATTGAAGCAGAACTGTATGGTGGTACTTGTGGCTTACACAGAATTCTGCTAGACGCTAAACATGTTTGTTATGCTCCTCTCGTGCTCTGAAGATTAGAAGGCTAATTAATGGCCAGCAAGAGTTTCCAAGTGTGCATTTAAAACCTAGGGGCCCAGCTCTCTGGCCATTTATTAAAAAGATGTTTATTGAACTCCTGTTTCTATTATGTACCAGACACTATAGAAGAACAGCTGCTGCAAAGATAAACAGGACAGTTTTTACCTTAAGAATTTAATTTCGGGAGGGAAATGTATTCCAAAGTATATTGAAGTGGCAGCAACTGCTGGCTCTTTTGCCACAGTCTCATGGGGTTGTTGGAATGATTAAATGAATATTAAAATATGTAAAGGATTTAGAATAGTATCTGATACATTGTTAATTTGTTGTTATGTAATAGTTAAATATTAACTGTTACACGATTATTATTAAAATATGTTCAAGGAAGGTGCTATTGGGCTGAAACGTGCAGTACCAATATGAATTTTCTATATAAAAACTCTAGGCATCCCAAATAGAACAATATTTGCGACACTGAGGGCGTTAGGAATATGCTTTGTTAAAGATTTGCAATAAGGCTGGTTTGAATGTAATATTGATGTAAATTGTATTGGAATATTTATATAGGGAAATGGCAAGTGCAGTCGAAGGTGTAGAAAGGGCTGGATGGTGAAGGGCCCTGTCTTCTCTGTGCTAAGGAGTTTGGACCACTGCATGGGTTATAGGAATTCAGTTGAGAGTGGCATGATCAAATTGTAATTTAGAAGGCCCAGTCTGATTTTTATGGGGAATGTGCATTATAGCAGAGTGCAGTTGGTTGACTCCTGTCATCATTCAGGTAAGAAGTAAACTAAGTTGGGCACAGGGAGATTGGGGATCAGGGGATTTGAGGGAAAGAGGTAGAGGACACTTAGTTTTTGCTTGAGCAACAGGGAAGTTAGGAAAAAGGTAGTAAGTCCCATTTTGGCAGCATTATAGACCAGTGGTTAAGAACTCAGTTAGCCTCTAGATTTAGTCTGTCTGGGCTCAGAGCCTACCTCTTTCCAGGTCTGTGACCTCGAGCAAGTTTCCTAGCTTTTCTGCACCTCAGTTTTCTCATTTGTATAATGAGTATAAGAACACAAGAATTCTCTTGAAGTTGTGAGACTTAAATGAGATGATGAAAAAGCATTGAGCATTGTGTCTGGCACATTTTAAGTGCATGGTATATGTTATCTAAAATAATTAATGACACTATAATGACACAATTACATTAGCATTGTTTCTTAGGTTTGTAGTGAGAATATCCCCATCCCATAAGAACAGCTAACTGGCCACCGTAAGAGTGGTGTGGCACAGGAGTTGGTTGGTGAGGAGTTTGGCTAGAGTCAGGAGAGTACTTGAGGCAGTGAGAAACTACTAATTTCGTAGGAATGATCCAGCCAGAATTCTTAGATAAAACTGAGATCCAAATACCAGGGGGAAACAAATAAGACAACTGAAGCATAGTAACATTTTTTGAAAAATGAGTGGTATTTAATAGTTCCACGGAAGACAAGTGGAGTGCAAGAAGGAAATCTCAAGCAGAAGGAGCAGAAGAAGGAATGGTTCAAAGGCTTAAAATAACTGGTTTTATTCAGGGAATCGGAGCCTAGAATGGTAGCGTTTGCATGAAGAGATAAGAATGAGAGTTGAGTGTGTTGCTCTCCTTTTTTCTTTAACTAGATTTTGCATGCCATTTGAAGGTGGTGGGTTATTCCATTAAGTGACCCACCTAAATACCAGCCCAGATAAAGATAGATGGTCTTCTTTCCACCTGCCTCTGACTTTTTCTACACTGATTTCTGTTGATCTTTATTGTGTCTTTGTTCCTTTTGAATTTGGGAGCCTAGGTCAAGACCATTTGTTTTGGTACTTCTCAACTGGCAACCCCACATGACATTTCCTTTGATAATTACTATTTCAGCTTTACATATCATAACAACAGGCAGCTCCACACTCAACCAGGCTACTAGTAGAGTAAGCTTGTAGCATATTTGCTGTGTACTGTTCTTCCACCTCTGTCTGGGAAAGATCAGTTAGTTTTTAGGAACCTGTTCAAAGAGGTACTTATATTATCAATCTAAGGAACTAAGAATTCATTCATTAGTGGGGTGTGAGACTCACTGACAGAGTGGTGATGGACTCATTTTTTTCTTTTCATTCTCTTAACAGTGTTGGAGCCAAACATTTTTAATTTTGATGAAATAATTCATCAATTTTTTCTTTTATGAATTGTGCTTTTGGTGTCATGTAAGAAATCATTGCCTAACCCAAGGTTGCAAAGATTTCTTCTATGTTTTCTTCTAGGAGTTTTATAGTTTTAGGTTTTACATTTAGATCTATGGTTCATAGAGTTAAATTTTATACAAGGCATCCAGGCCACTTTTTTGCATTGGATGCCCAATTGGAAAAACTACCCTTTCTCCATTGAATTGCCTCTGCTCCTTTGCAGTTGTTTATAGATGTATGGGTCTATTTATGAACTCTATTCTTTTTCACTGATTTATTTGTCTATCTGGACACCAATACCCCACTGTCTTAATTATATCAGCTTTATAGTACGTTTTAAAGTAAAATTGGTTCTTTTTTACCTCATTGACGTATCTCTTTAAATTTTCTCAGCTATACTTTGTAGTTTTTAATGTTTAGATTTTGCACATCTTTTGTTAGATTTATGCCTATGTATTGAAATTTTTGATACTACTGTAAATGGTATTATTCTTTTACTTTCAGTTTCTGATTTTTCATTGGTAGTATGTAGAAATAACATTTCTTTTTTATTATTATACTTTAAGTTCTGGGGTACATGTGCAGAACGTGCAGTTTTGTTACATAGGTATACATGTGCCATGGTGGTTTGCTGCACCCATCACCCCGTCACCTACATTAGGTATTTCTGCTAATGTTATCCCTCCCTTAGTCCCCTACCCCCCAACAGGCCCCAGTGTGTGATGTTCCCCTCCCTGTGTCCATGTGTTCACCTTGTTCAGCTCCCACTTATGAGTGAGAACATGCAGTGTTTCGTTTTCTGTTCTTGTGATAGTTTGCTGAGAATGATGTTTCCAGCTTCATCCATGTCCCAGCAAAGGACATGAACTCATCCTTTTTTATGGCTTCATAATATTCCATGGTGTATATGTGCCACATTTTCTTTATCTAGTCTATCATGACTGCGTAGTATTCCATGGTGTATATGTGCCACATTTTCTTTATCCAGTCTGTCATTGATGGACATTTGGGTTTGTTCCAAGTCTTTGCTGTTGGGAATAGTGCCACAATAAACATACGTGTGCATGTGTCTTTATAGTAGAATGATTTATAATTCTTTGGGTATATACCCAGTAATGAGATTGCTGGGTCAAATGGTATTTCTGGTTCTAGATCCCTGAGGAATCGTCACACTGGCTTCCACAATGGCTGAACTAATTTACACTCGCATCAACAGTGTAAAAGCATTCCTATTTCTCCATATCCTCTCCAGCATCTGTTGTTTCCTGACTTTTTAATGATCGCCATTCTAACTGGCGTGAGATGGTATCTCATTGTTATTTTGATTTACATTTCTCTAATAACCAGTGATAATGAGCATTTTTTCATGTTTGTTGGCTGCATAAATATCTTCTTTTGAAAAGTGTCTGTTTATATACTTTGCCCACTTTTTGATGGGATTGTTTGCCTTTCTGTTGTAAATTTGTTTAAGTTCTTTGTAGATTGTGGATATTAGACCTTTGTCAGATGGATAGATTGCAAAAACTTTCTTCCATTCTGTAGGTTGCCTGTTCATTCTGATGATAGTTTTTTTTTTGCTGTGTAGAAGCTCTTTAGTTTAATTAGATTCCATTTGTCAGTTTTGGCTTTTTTTGCCATTGCTTTTGGTGTTTTAGACATTAAGTCTTTGCCCTTGCCTATGTCCTGAATGGTATTGCCTAGGTTTTCTTCTAGGGTTTTTATAGTTTTAGGTCTTACATTTAAGTGTTTAATCCATCTTGAGGTGATTTTTGTTTAAGGTGTAAGGAAGGGGTCCAGTTTCAGTTTTCTGAATATGGCTAGCCAGTTTTCCCAACACCATTTATTAAATAGGGAATCTTTTCCCCATTGCTTGTTTGCGTCAGGTTTGTCGAAGATCAGATGGCTGTAGATGTGTGGTGAGAAATAATGTTTTTTAATATTCTGCTCTGCAGCTTTGCCAAACTCATTCATTAGCTCTCGTAGTTTTGTAGAGTCTATCAGTAGTTTTATGTAGATAGTCTTGTCATCTGAAAATAAAAACAGTTTTTTTCTTTTCTATTTGGATGCCTTTTATTTCTTTTTCTTGCCTTATTGCAGTGGCTAGAATCTCTGGTACAGTGTTGAATAGAAGTGGTAGGAATACACATCCATGTCCTGTTCCTGATCTTATGGGGAAGGCATTTGTCTTTCAGAATTAGGTATGATACTAGTTGTAGGTTTTTCATAGATGTTCTTATGTTGAGAATGTTCCTTTCCCTTCTTAATTTGTAGAGAGTTTTTATCAAAATGGATGCTGGATTTTTAAAAATACTGTTCTGCATCCATTGAGATTATCAGACATTTTTTCATTTTTTGTTTGTTAATAGAGTGAATTACATTGATTAATTTCAAATGTTAAAACCACCTTGCCTTTCTGGGATAAATTCTACTTGCTCATGATGTATAATCCTTTCTCAATATTATTAAATTTTATTTTATAAATGTTTGCTTAAAATTTTAGTGTGTTCAGAAGCTTTTTTTTTCTTTTTGGGACAGGATCTTCCTCTGTTACCCAGGCTGGAGTGCAATGGCACAGTCACTGCTCTTTGCAGCCTCAACCTCCTAGGCTCAAGTGATCCTTCTGCCCCAGCCTCTTGAGTAACTGGGACTGCAGGCACATGCCACCATATCTGGCTAATTTTTTTTTTTTTTCTTTTTGTAGAGATAGGGTCTCCCTGTGTTTCCCAGGCTGGTCTTGAACTTCTGGGCTCAAGTGATCCTCTTGTCTCCCAAAGTGCTAGGATTATAGGCATGAGCTATCATGCCCAACCTATGAAGCTTTTTTGCTTTTCTTTTTTTCTTCCTTTTTTTTTCTTGCCAAGGGTCTCACTGTCACCCAGGCTGGAGTTTAGTGGTACACTTGTAGCTCACTACAACCTGGAATTCCCAGGCTGAAGCCCTCCACCTGCCTTAGCCTCCTGATTAGCTAGGACTACAGGCATGTGCCACTGCACCTGGCTAATATATATTTTTTTTTTTTGGTAGAAGCGGGGTCTCCCTTTGTCACCCAGGCTGGTCTTGAACTCCTGGGCTCAAGTGATCCTCTTGTCTCCCAAAGTGCTAGGATTATAGGCATGAGCTATCATGCCCAACCTATGAAGCTTTTTTGCTTTTCTTTTTTTTCTCCCCCCCTTTTTTTTTCTTTCTTGCGCAAGGGCCTCGCTGTCACCCAGGCTGGAGTTTAGTGGTACACTTGTAGCTCACTACAACCTGGAACTCCTAGGCTGAAGCCTTCCACCTGCCTCACCCTCTGAGTAGCTAGGACTATAGGCATGTGCCACTGCACCTGGCTAATATTTTTATTTTTATTTTTTTGTAGAAGCCAGGTCTTCCTTTGTCACCCAGACTGGTCTTGAACTCTTGGTTTTAGGCAGTCCTCCCACTTTAGCCTCTTAAAGTGCCTTTTTTCCCCCGTTTCCCAATATTTTTGTCTGGTTTTAATCTCAGGTAATGCCAGCCTCTTAGAATTACTTGGAAAATATTTTGTACTCTTCAACTTTCTGTAAGAGTTTGTATAAAATGGTGTTATTTCTTCCTTAAATATTTGATAGAATTCACCAGTGAAGCCAACTGGACCTGAAGTTTTCTTTGTGGAAAAGTTTTAAAATACAAACTCAATTTCTTTAGTAAATAAAGAGCTATTCAGTACTCTGTATTGTACTCGAGAAGAACCTCTGCAGGTCTCACATTCCCTAGAGTTCTTTCTTTGTGCAGTCTTCTATCCTTTGTCCTGCCAATTCTAGTTCGCTTAATCTCTACTACTTCTCAGCTCCACCTCTTAGTAAGAGTCCAGTGATCTCCACTTGCATTTCCTCCCCCTGTGTCATGGCCCTGGAAAGTCTCTTAAGTCATTAAGGTGGGGCAATCATAGGGCTTACCTCATTTGTTTCATGCCTCGGATTATCATCGTCTGATGTCTAGTGTACTATAAGACATTGATGATTTATTTGCTTGCTTTTTCGTGTGTCAGGCAGAAAAGTGGTCCATGGTATTTCTTCTTGAGTATAAGCAGAAGTCCTATTCAAGTTGCCCTACTTTTTGATGTCTTAAACTCAGGTATCTTACTCCTACTATAACTGTTCTTTGACCTCCTCAGACATCTATCCTTTGAGCCCTTCATTTTCTTTACTTCTTTGACTGCTTCCCAGTTTGTTTTTACTGGTGTCTTTTATAGGCTGTAACCATTACCCATTAGTCCTTCTGCTCTTGTCAGTAATCTTAATGTGATTACGCCCTTGCTTCTCTATAGCTGATGCCCAGTAACACCTCATGCCATGATTGGTTGATTTTCCTTTACAGTTCTCATATCCAATGCTGTTCAGTACCTATAGATAGCTCAACCCTCTGGATAAGTGCCTTCACAAAGTCAAGGTTAACAGAGCTAGTAGGTGACTGAGCTGATATTTGAACCCAGGCAGTCTAGTTTCAGTGTCTCCTTTCTTAACTACTACACAAAAAGCATACTTGCAAGAAAGGAAAACTGTAGACCTGTTTCACTTATGCATGTTGGAACTAAAATCCAAAATAAAATATTAGCAAATTGAAACTCAATGAATGTGTATGTGTGTGTATATATATATATACATACATGCACCAGCATCTTCATATATTCAGGAAATGCAAATTAAACAAGTGAGATAAGTACTTGTAGAATGAAGGAAATAACAGAATTTAAGTTACAGTAAATTTTTCTTCAGATTATAGTCAATCTATGAAGATTGAAAGTGTTTCCCTCATTATTAATACATAATTTACTTCTTACCCTATTTTAATTACTGAGGACACAGATCTAGTTTTTTTCTTAATTGAAAACTCAGGGAAAAGAGAGGTTTGTATTGTGATTAATAGTTTTTCTTTTTTTTTAATTTATCTTTTAAGTTCACGAGTGCATGTGCAGGTTTGGTATATGGGTAAACTTGTGTCATGGGCGTTTGTTGTACAGATTATTTTGTCACCCAGGTACTAAGCCTAATACCCATTAGTTACTTGTCCTGATCCTCTCCCTTCTCCCACCCTTCACCCTCCAATAGGCCACAGTGTGTGTTGGTCCCCTCCATATGTTCTTATCATTTAGTTCCCACTTATAATGAGAACATGCTGTATTTGGTTTTCTGTTCCTGCATTAGTTTGCTAAGGATAATGGCCTCCAGCTCCATCCATATTCCTGCAAAGGACATGATCTCATTCTTCTTTATGGCTGCGTAGTATTCCATGGTATACATGTACCACATTTTCTTTAACCAGTCCACCATTGATGGGCATTAAGGTTGGTTTCATGTCTTTACTCTTGTGAATAGTGTTGCAATGGACATACATGCTCATGTGTCTTTGTGGTAGAATGACTTATATTCCTTTTGACCCTTTCGTATGGGATTATACTCAGTAATGGGATTAAAGGGTCGAATGGTATTTCTGTCTTTAGGTGTTTGAGGATTTGCCACACTGTCTTCCACAATGGTTGAACTAATTTCCACTCCCACCAAAATGTATAAATGTTCCTTTTTATCCACAACTTCACCAGCATCTGTTATTTTTTGACTTTTTAATAATAGCCATTCTAAGTGGTGTGAGATAGTATCTCACTGTGGTTTTGGTTTACATTTCTCTAGTGATCAGTGATGTTGAGCTTTTTTTCGTATGCTTGCTGACCACATATATGTCTTCTTTTAAAAGGTGTCTGTTCATGAGCTTTGCCCACTTTTTAATGGGATTTTTTTCTTGTAAATTTAAGTTCCTTATAGATGCTAAATGTTAGACCTTTGTCAGATGCACAGTTTGCAGAAATTTTCTCCCACTCTGCAGCTTGTTCACTCTGTAGATAGTTTCCTTTGCTGTGCCAAAGCTCCTAATTTTAATTGGTTTCCATTTGTCAGTTTTTGCTTTTGTTGCAATTGCTTTTGGCATTTTTGTCATGAAACCTTTGCCTACTCCTATGTCCAGATGGTGTTGCCTAGGTTGTCTTCTGGGGTTTTTATAGTTTGGGGTTTTACGTTTAAGTCTTTAATTCATCTTGAGTTATTATTTATATATTGTGTAAGCAAGGAGTCCAGTTTCAGTCTTTTTTCATATGGCTTGCCAGTTATCCAAGCACCATTTAAAGTAGGGAATTCTTTCCCAATTGCTTGTTTTTGTCAGGTTTGTTGAAGATCAGATAGTTGTAGGTATGTGACTTTAATTCTGTGTTCACTATTGTGTTCCACTGGCCTATGTGTCTGTTTTTTGCACCAGTACTATGCTGTTTTGGTTACTGTGGCCCTGTAGTGTAGTTCGAAGTCAGGAAACATGATACCTCCAGGTTTGTTCTTTTTGCTTAGAATTGCTTTGGCTATTTAGTCTGGTTTTTGGTTTCATATGAATTTTAAAGTTTTTTCCAGAGAAACACTCCATAGTTTTCTGTGTAGGAGTCTTAAACATCTTCTATTGTATTTATTCCTAGGCATTGTTTTTTTTATGGTACTATAAATAGCATCTTTTACTGTTTTCTAACTTTATGTTGCCAGTATCTAGAAATATAATTAATTTTTATATATTGACCTTGTATCCAACCACTTTGTAATCTTAATGATTGATTTTTAAGAATGTATCTGTGGTTTTTTTGGATTAATCATATATGCACTTGTAACTATGAATAATGACAGTTGTTTCATCCTTTCCAGCCTTTATACCTTTTAGGCCTTTTTCTTGCTTTACTGAATGAACTTTGACCTCCAATAGAGTGTTGAGTAAATGTTATAAGAATTTATCCTTATGTGATTCCTAATTCGGGGGAAAGTTTTCAACATTTTTACTCATAAGTATGATGTTTGTTGTGTATTTTACGTAAGCATTCATTATAATAACAGTGTTCCCTTATCGTCTTACTTTGCTAAGGCTTTATTATGAATATATCTTGAATTTCATCAGATGCTTTTTAAAAATAACTTTTGAGATGAACATAGTTTTTATAATTTTTTGCTAGTTTTTTTCAATTTCTTTATTTTCTGGGCTTATCTGTATTTACTCCACTTGGCTTTCTTTGAATTTAATTTGGTGCTGTTTTTCTAAATTCTTGGAATGCATATGTAACTTCAGACTTTTTCTCTAGTATATGCAATTAAAGTACAGACTTCTCTTTAAGAAAGTTTTGAGGTATCACATTTTCACTATTGTTCACTTCAAAATACTTTAAAATTTATTTTGTAATTCCTCCTGAGATCTTTCTTCTTCTTCTTTTTTTTTTTTCTTTTTTGAGATAGAGTCTTGCTCTGTTGCCCAGGCTGGAGTGTAGTGCAATCACAGCTCACTGTAGCCTCAGACTCCTAGGCTCGAGTGATTTCCTGCTTTGGCCTGCCAAAGCAGTGAGATAACAGTCATGAGCTATCATGCCTGGCCAAAAGTGATTTCTGAACTTCCAAACATATAGAGGATTTTCCTTTTTTTTTTTTTTTTTTTGTTTCTTGATACTAACTTTATTGTGCTGTTGTAAGGTAACATACTGTCTTTGGTTTCAGCCCTTTGAACATTATCAAGACTTTCTTTTACCAGTAAATAATCAACATTAAATGTTCCGTGTGATCTTGAAAAGAACGTGTGATTGCAAATTTCTTGGGTACTATGTTGTATGTATGTTACTTTTCTTGATGTAAATAAAAATATGGTCTTGTTATTTCTTTTTTTTTCTTTCTCTTTTCTTCTTTTTTTTTTTTTTCAGAGTCTCACTCTGTCACCCAGGCTGGGGTGCAGTGGTACGGTCTTGCCTCACTACAACCTCTGCCCCCCAGGTACAAAGTGATTCTCCTGCCTCAGCCTCCCAAGTAGCTGGGATTACAGGCGTGCGCCACTACACTCGGCTGATTTTTGTAGTTTTAGTAGAGATGGGGTTTTGCCATGTTGGCCAGGGTGGTCTCGAACTCCCGACCTCAAGTGATCCACCTGCCTCGGTCTCCCAAAGTGCTAGGATTACAGGCATGAGCCGCCGGGCCTGGGCTGGCCTTGTTATTACTGAGACCTCTCACCTTTATTCTGGTGAATAAAGGTCTTCCCCCATTGTCTCTTTCCCACTCCTGTTTAATTTGGATTCTTTGTCCTGCAGTTTCTCCTCAAGGTGGAGGTTTGTCCTGGAAGAGTTTCAAAATTTCAATTGGTTTTAAGAATTCTAAAAAATATGACTATAGCTTATCTTCCCAATGCTTCTCAATTTTCGTAGTGGGAATAAAATATGGAGAATATATTTTACTTTCATTAACCCAAAGAGCACGCCAGCAGAGACTGAGAATTCATGTTTATGAAATCAGAAAAGGTAGTTCTTTGCAGATGTTATTTTTTTCACTTTGGCAGTGATTAGTTGGCTTAGATATAGAAAAGGGCCTATTTTCAAGTTTTAAAATGGTGGATTGAAATTGATGATTCATCTTCTCTTGAGAAGCAGTGGAGACTAACGCGTTTTGCATTGGATACGTCAAATGATTACTGTATTTCTAGTTTTAAAGAATTGAACATTACTCAATGAACTGAAATCTGTTTTCCCCCTTGTTTCAGATCAAAGACTAAATGAAGATTTTAGGCGGTATCAAATGGAAAATTTTTCCAAATATTCATCTCTACAGGTATGTAAATTATAAATTCTACTTGGGAATATTCTCATGTGAAGTTGCCTACAGCACTTTGAAACTTGACTTACAACTTTGACTCCTGTAATGGGAAAGCTTGTTTTTGCTTAATGAAAGTAAATCTTTTGTCAATAGAAATTGCTTTTTCCCCCAACCGGAGTTGGAGCTTATATATTATATATGATATATAAAATGTCTGAGTTCTAAAATGAGAATTCATTCGAGTTTTGAAACATCCTAAAATTGTTTCTCAATATACGTCTAGTTCTGTGTTTTAATTCTGTGCATTCTCATAAATTATGATAGAAGCATAAACTAATGCAAATTGTAAATAATACATGGTTTTTTGAAAATATCTTTTTTCCTTGGTTGTCATATCTTATTTAAATACTGTGTTTAAAAAATTCTTTAGCCAGAAAGGTATAATTATTGGTGGACTTGGCATTACCGAATATTAAAAGGAAGATAATGACTCGTAGGTTAGTGGTGACTCTCTATAGAAGCAAATAGGAGTGTTTTACTTTTACATAAATGCATTTTATAATTAGAACTTAATTTGGTTTGGATCTGTGTGCCCGCCCAAATCTCATATGGAATTGTAATCTCCAGTGTTGGAGGAGGGGGCCTGGTGGAAGGTGATTGGATCATGGGTGCAAATTTCCCCCTTTCCCTTCTCATGATAGTGAGTGAGTTCTCATGAGATCTGGTGGTCTTAAGTGTGTAGCATCTCCCCATTCTGTCTCTTCCTCCTGCTCTGGCCATGTAAGACATTCCTGCTTCCCCTTCATCTTCCACCATGATTGAACATTTCATGAGGCTTCCCCAGCCATGCTTCCTGTACAGCCTCTGTTGGGGAAACCAGCCCCACACCACCTGGTGGGTACCCCGAGTTCAGCGGAGACAAAGGAGTTAGAAAGAGACAGAATAAGCATTTAAAAGGTGGGTTCAGGGGACCGGAGCGTTGGAGGCTTGCTCATGGCCCAGAGCTCTTCTCTGTCTAATTTATTGGTTTACAAGATCTTTGTTCTTAGGGCAAATGGGAGGGGTAGGAAGGGATGAGAAAAAGGATTAATCAATAAAGGAGTACTCGTGAGTCATTCAATAAGATATATAGCAGTGGCAGGTTTCTGTGAATTTCCTTGAGCAAAGATGTGTGTCTAAACTACTTAAGATCTTTAACTTATTAGGGATTGAAACAAGTGGGAGTGGGTTTCAGGAGGAGCCAAGATGTTTGATTATACTCCACTGCTTCAAGGGGGTGTTATCTCCCTGAGCAACCTGTGGAATGCTGCTGAGCTATTACGCTCTCAGGGCATAAAGATATGAAGGCAATAAGGAGACTCTTCTCCTCAGAGGCTGCCCATGGCTCCCCACAGGTGTCTCACACAGGGGAGACCAACTCATCTGGCACCCCAGAAACTCTCTTTCCCACAGCCCGCAGAACCATGAGCCAACTAAACCTTTTTTCTTTATAAATTACCCAGTCTCAGATGTTTCTTTATAGTATTGTGAGATTGGATTGATACAGAAAATTTGTACCGGTGAATGGGCATTGGTATAAAGATACCTGAAAATGTGGAAGCGACTTTGGAACTGCATAATGGGCAGAGGTTGGAACAGTTTGGAGGGCCCAGAAGAAGACAGGAAGATGAAGGAAAGCTTGGAACTTCCAAGAGACTTGTTGAATGGTTGTGACCCAAATGCTTATAGTGATATGTATAGTAATGTCTAGGCTGAGGAGGTCTCAGATGGAGAAGAGGAACTTACTGGGAACTAGGGTAAAGGTCACTCTTGCCATGTTGTAGAAAGAGACTGGCAGTTTTGTGCCCCTGCTCTAGGGATCTGTAGAGCTTTGAAACACATATGTGTTTGCAAAGAGATGGTCTGAAATTGGAACTTATATTTAAAAGGGAAGTAGAGCATAACAGTTTGGAAAGTTTACAGCCTGACCTTGTGATAGAAAAGAAAAACCCATTTTCTGGGGAGAAATTGAAGCTGGCTGTAGAAATTTGCAAAAGCATAATAAAATATTAAAAAAATAAAAAAGAGGAGCTGAATGCCTAAGACAATGAGGAAGATGCCTCAAAGCATTTTGGGGCCATTCACCACAGCCCCTACCATCACAGGCCTGCAGTCATAGGAGGGAAGAATGGTTTTGTGGGGCAGGCCCAGGGCCCCACTACCCTGTACAACCTCAGGACATTGCTCCCTGTGTCCCAGCTGCTTCAGCTCCAGCTGTGGCTAAAAGGGCCCCAGATAACATCTCAGTCAACTACTCCAGAGGGTGGAACCCATAAGTCTTGGCAGCTTCCACATGGTATTAAGCCTGTGGGTCGCAGAGGACAAGAGTTGAGGCCTGGAAGCTTCTGCCTGGATTTCAGAGGATATATGGAAATGCCTGGATGTCCACACAGAAGCCTGCTGCAGGGGTACAGCCCTCATGGAGAACCTCTGCTAGGGCAGTGCAGAGAGGAAATGTAGAGCTGGAGCCCCCACACAGAATCCTCACACTGGACACTGACTAGTGGGGCTGTGAGAAGGGAGCTACCATCCTCCAGACCAAAGACTGGTAGGTCCACCAACTTGCACTATATGCCTGGAAAAGCTTTAGGCACTCAATGCCAGACTGTGAAAGCAGCTTGTACCCCTGCAGGGCGACAGGGGCAGAGCTGCCCAAGGCTGGGGGAGCCCACCCCTTATATCAGTGTTGCCTAGATGTGAGACCTGGAGTCAAAGGAAATTATTTTGGGCCCCTAAGATTTAATGACTGCCCTTCTGGGTTTTGGACATGCCCCAGGGCCTGTAGACCCTGTCTTTGGATCCCTGTCTCCCTTTTGGAAAGGGAGTATTTACCCAATTCTATACCTTCGTTGTATCTTGGAAGTAACTAACTTGTTTTTTATTTTACAGGGTCATAGGCAGAAGGGTCTTGCCTTGTCTCAGATGAGACTTTGGACTGTGGACTTTTGAGTTAATGCTGAAATGAGTTAAGACTTGGGGGACTGTTGAGGAGGGATGATTGTATTTTCCAGTGTGAGGATATGACATTTGGGAAGGGCCAAGGGTGGAGTGATACACTTTGGATTTGTGTCCCCGCCCAAATCTCATGTCAAATTATAATCACCAGTGTTGGAGGAGAGCCCTGGTGGGAGGTGATTGGATCATGGAGGCAAATTTTCTCCTTGCTGTTCTCATGATAGTGAGTGAGATCTCATGAAATCTGCTTATTTATAAATGGGTAGTACCTCCCCCTTTTCTCTCTTCCTCCTGCTCCAGTCATGTAAGATGTGCTTGCTTTCCCTTTACCTTCTACATTCTGAAAGTTTCCTGAGGTCTCTCTAGCCAGGCTTCCTGTACAGCTTGTGGAACAATTAGCCAATTAAGCCTCTTTTTGTAAATCACCCAGTCTTACGTATTTCCTTATAGCAGTGCAAGAATGGACTAATGCAGAACTAAAAGTGTTTTCAAGGTATTAAAAGTGAAGAGCTTGTTTTTAGTATTAAAAAGGAATAGTTTATTTGGTTGGCTTGAATACTTATTCTTATAAATTTTTTTAATATATATTCAATATTTAGCTGACTGCTCTATGCTTGTATTTCCAAAGACCAGATTCAGCATCCACAGAATCTTGAAGCTATCCATTCGCTATTTACTGTTATAACCATGATATTATTTTTATTATAATGTATAATTTTTATGCATGCATAATAATTGTAATAATTTAAGTGATAGAAAATATTTCATATTCCAACAGCTTTTAAGTTTTGCTCAGAATCTTAAGATTTTTGCTTCTGTTTAGTGTCTTGTGGAATAGTCCTGAATAAAAGAGTAAAAAAAATTTATTTTAAAACCGCAGATGACTCTGGGCATGGTAGTGCATCACATCTGTGGAAAGCTGTGGTTAGCTTGATTATGAAAGATGGTTTTAACAGATGGCATAATGGTGACTCTAGCCTTTCAGATGTACCTGCATTATGCATTGTGATTATACTAATTAAAGCTCAAGAGTAGCAGACCTAGTAGAGACGAATCTTCCTTTATAAGAGTGTCCTCTTTGGAGGAATTATAACTGCTTTACTTTTCTGAAGCTAACCATTCTTCTCTTATGTGTGCTATTCTTGTTGTCTTGCAACCAAATCTTTATTTTTATTTTACAGGGTCGTAGGCAGAAGGGTCTTGCCTTGTCTCAGATGAGACTTTGGACTGTGGACTGGGGCCCTTTTAGCCACAGCTGGAGCTGAAGCAGCTGGGACACAGGGAGCAATGTCCTGAGGTTGTACAGGGTAGTGGGGCCCTGGGCCTGCCCCACAAAACCATTCTTCCCTCCTATGACTGCAGGCCTGTGATGTAGGGGCTGTGGTGAATGGCCCCAAAATGCTTTGAGGCATCTTCCTCATTGTCTTAGGCATTCAGCTCCTCTTTTTTATTTTTTTAATATTTTATTATACTTTTGCAAATTTCTACAGCCAGCTTCAATTTCTCCCCAGAAAATGGGTTTTTCTTTTCTATCACAAGGTCAGGCTGTAAACTTTCCAAACTATTATGCTCTACTTCCCTTTTAAATATAAGTTCCAGTTTCAGACCATCTCTTTGCAAACACATACCCTGTCTCTTTAGTGGTAACATACTCTTACTGCCTAAGAGTCCTCTGCCATCCTCCATATCTTCAGAACATGTTGCTGTTTCCAGACTCCCATCTCCGTGGACCTTGCTTTTCACTGCATGTTTTGCAGTAGTAAGAGAGGAGATGATATGACAGCATGAGAAGGAGATTAATCTGCTTTCTAGCAATAATGCCCATGTCCTTGACCACATGTAGTGCATCCCTAGAGGGTTCTTTACCTCAGATATATTACTTCAGTTTCTGAAAAAATGTTCAAGAGAATTTTTGTTTTTAGTTCGTTTTCTGTATGTTTCATAGTAAAGGAAGAAGTAGAAGGAAACCATTATCAATGGGTGTGTGGGATCCAGGAGTGCTAACTCATATATCTTATCGCTGTAACTTAGTTGTTGCTGGTAGCAACAGAAATCCTTTATAAATTTGTGTTTCCCCTTTTTGTTTAGCCATGTTTTCCAGATACCTAGAACAGTTTGGTCAGTAGGCATTTGATAAATATTTGTTGAGTGAATGAAACAACTATGTTCTTCCTCTTTTTCCTTCCATCCTACCCACTTATCTTCCAACATGATTTCAACTCTCTGTGTCAAATATAGTGAAAGTCATGGAGATGTGAAAAATCATGGTCAGCTTGAGAAATACAAGTAGTACTTACTTTTTAAGTTTTATTTTTCAAGATAAAGTCCTAAAGTCCTTACATTGGGTGTCATAAAATTGCCAGGAGTTGCGTTAAATGAACATACTTTATTGAGTCTTTTTATGATACTGGAAAAACAAAGCAACAGGAGTTTGATATTTATTTCTTGTATTTTAAGCTGGAACTTGAAACTTGATTTTCTATATAAACTTTGTTAGGTGTAATGGTGAAAATTCTTTAGTATAATCATTACATAATGATCATTTAGGCTTGCTTTGGATCAAAGTAAGTTTTCTGAATAGCCTTAAGATAACCATTTTGAAGCTTGTTGTTCTTAGGGAACTATATTACCTTTATGATAACTAACTATAGTTTACATAAATTTTGTAGACATAGGCTGAAATTTGAAGTCTTCCAATGTGTTGAACAGCTTGTATATTTAATATACTAAATATTTGGTTTACTATACTTTCATAATTCAATCATCTGTTCCCTTTGTTACAATTGTATGTAACTTTTAAAAGATATTTTAAATCGCTGGTTTCTTGAATGATTTTTTTCAGAGTTGTGAAATTCAGTTGTCTTTGATTATTTTGTGTTTTCTGTATAAGTAAAAAGTATTTCAAGTGACATTGCTCTCTGAAGTACAGTAGTTGGCACTAGGTGACAAATATTTAAGATTAGAAAAAGATTTTGCTCAAGAAGCTAGTGGAAAATTTCCCTTTTTTCCCAGTCCTTTATTCCATTTTTTTTTTCTTGAATACTTGCTTTGTTTTCATACCCAGGCTAATTGAATCCTCTTTGTTGTCTATGCCACACCGGTACATGTGTCTACTGAGGGGGCTGAGGTTAGTGCTTTGGTCTCTTGGTACTTGCTGAGGGGACAGGATGGAATACTAAAAATAAGTTTATTTTCTCTGAAAGCTCACCTAAAAATATTTTCTTCTTGTAGCTTGGGAATTCTGTTTCTACTCATTACCCTTTGTACCCAAAATTAAAACAAATAAATATTGAGATAGTCTGCTGGGGTATAAAAGGAGATACATAAGCTAGAATAAAAAGAAAAGGAGGAATACGTATAAAAGCATAGTGCCAAAGAGGTATGAGTTGGCTATGGAGGGGGAAGACATCATAGTCCAAATATATTCACTTATTCAACAAACATTAATATACTCATTTAATGAATTTTGAGTTCATGCCTATGTTAGGTAAACTCTGGGGACAGGACTACAAATAACATAGACAAAGGATCCTCCTTCACTAGAAGATATATGAATGAATGAAAGATATGTGAAGGAATGAATGAAATAATTAAAATTATAGTATCCTATGAAAGAAGCAGGGTGCTGAGATAGAAATTAATATGTGTGTTGTTGTGGAGGTGGTGGTGGTAGAGACCTATTTTTGATAGAAAGGTCGTAGGAGACCTTTCTAAGGCAGTAACATTCCAGCTGGGAAAGAAAATGAAGATCGAGCCAAAGAATGGACCAAGAAGGAGCCTTGAGGCAGGAAAGAATTTGATATGTCTTGTACAATGTTTAGGAGTTTCTGCCAACTGTCATCAAAAAATATTTATTTGAAAATTATATTAAATGGCAAGGCTACTCCTATTGCTCATGAGTTAACAAACATAAGACTCAATAGATAAAATATAACAATTCACCTGTACTGTTTGAGTTGAATCAAATTATTAGCTTTCTAGACTAGCACTGTCCAATAGATCTTTCTTTGATGATAGAAATGTTATATAATTCTGTACTGTCCAGTATTGTAGCCACTAGTTACATGGGGCTTTTGACCACTTGAAATTAGGCTAATACAACTGAAGAAATGAATGTTTTATTTAATTTTCATATTAAATGAATAAAATTTAGATTTAAATAGTTACATATGCTTGAAGCTTTTGTATTGGCCATTGTAATTCTGGACTCTCTATTGATGAGTTACTCACATAAAACCTTGAAGGGATGATTTTGCATCATCCCATGATACTAGGAGATTGATGATTTAACACATTACAGGGAGTTTGACTGTAAGTTTATCAGTTACTTATGCTGTTCATCAACATTTATTGATAAATGATGAAAATTAACCTCCTCATGATATGAATGAAAGGATTAAGAGATTTCCTGCAGTCCTTTAAAATGTACAGGGACATCTTCCCAAAATGCTAGCCAACCTGTTTCCTTCCAAAGGATAGAGGAAAAGATGCAATTTACATATTTGGTAGCCAATATTGATTAGAGTGAGAGCCAAAAGTAAACATTCAAAATTGTAATTAGAGTACTTACAGAGTGTATAATTTTCTTAGAGAAAGAAAAGCATCCAGAGAATTTGCTTACCTAACCACAGTCCAATATTATTGACTTTTTTTTCTGTGATACACCATCAACATTATCTCAGGGAGTCATCTAGAGAGCAAAGATAATTAGATACCCAGTATGGTAGCTGATGCCTGTGAACTCAGCATTTTGGGAGACTGTGGCAGGAGGATAATTGAAGCAGGGGGTTTGACACCAGCCTGAGGAACATAGCAAGACCCCATCTCTACAAAAAGTTAAAAAATTAGCATGACATGATGGTGCATGCCTATAGTTCTGGTTACCCAGGAAGCAGAGGTGGGGGGATCTGTTGAGTCCAGAAATTCGAGGCTGCAGTGAGCTATGCTTGCATCATTACACTCCAGTTTGGGTGATAGAACAAGACCCTGTCTCTAATTTTTGAAAAGATAAATAGAAATTAATTACACAATATCAGTTATTTAAGATTCAAGAAATACACAATTATTTAAATTATTCCTTTATTTAGTATAGCTTACTTAAATTTTGTTTTAGAGATAATGAAAAGAACATTTGTCAATGTTTTTTAGGCAATTTCAGTCTTATATCTCAGCATGATTTTTTCTATTACTGCTTGAGTTATTAAGTCATGGGGTTTTTTCTTCTAAAAGTTTCATTAGCAAATGGAAAGGGATTGCTAAGTCAACATTTTTATTCTTTCAAAGATTTTTTATCTCTGTTTTGACATATTATGCTTATTTTCATCTTACAACTGTTATAATTACTTTGGATTATTGGGTCATTTATTCTTAGGTTTGTATTTTCTTAGTAATTGTTATTAGAGAATAGTTTTTGAACAGTGTTTTCACATAATTCAGCCTAACTAATATTTTCGATCACTACCTTTATGGAAAGAATTATGCCAAGTGCTTTAGTTATATGAAGTTAACATAAAATGACCATATTATAGGAACTTAAAGACTAAGAAAAATATGGAATGAGACAAATATCAAATAACATGGTAAACAGCATATTATTTGTATCTTAAGAACATTTTTAAAAAATGTGTGTATTAAGGGTAACAAAAGAAATATAGTTGGAGAGATCAGTGAAAGTTTCTTGAAAATGTAGCATATCTTATGGACATTGAAGAGTAGATGAAATTTCAAAATAACTTGATGAAGGCAAAACTAGAGGTGGTTGGGAGTGTTTCAGATGGACTCACTGGCGTAAGAAGCCAAAGGAGATGAGAAAATGAGAGTCGTATTTAGGGAATAAAATATATTTCAATTTATATAATGTATTTGGCATATAGGAAAGAATATGAAAAACATTAGGTTGAGCAAGTTATAGAGAGCTATGAATGATTATGTTGAGGAGTCTGGATTTAATTGAATAAGCATTGGTAGACTGCTAAAGATTTTTAAAAGAATGACTTTCTGAATAATCTGAAAGAAATTCGTTTATTCATTGATCTATAACTAATTTGTTGTGCACCTATAAGTAGTGAGGTATTGTGTTAGACTCTGGCAATATGATAGTAAATAAGGCAAGCATAGTGTGATCTATAAGCTAAATTAAAATGGAGTGAAATGTGATAGGAGTAACAATCAGGAAACCCTTATAAATGATGGGTGGATCAATTAGCCCATAAATTACTGTTTTATCAAATGTTACTCATCTCCCACCTTCAGTCATAACAATTTATAAGATTTGGATTTTATAGCAATTAAGAAACTTAAGAAGTAATATTTTAAAAGTTTGAACTGTTTAGTCATCCCAAGTAGCTTTTGTAACTAACTTTTGAACAATTGAAAGTTAAATACAATGGACAGAGTAGCATGCAGAGGCTCACATTGTGAATTTTTGCTCCAGAACAACTACAGGAATAAGTCAGGAAATCCAAGAGGACCCACAGACCCTCTGAAGGAAGCAGATTGCTCCTGCAGAACGCAGGAGACATCCCAAATACCATGGTATGCATGGCCAAGAGACCCACAGATGGTTCACATCACAGGACTCTGTACAGACAACCCCCAGTACAAGCCCAGAGCCTAGTAGACTTGCTCAGTGGCTAGATCCAGAAGAGAGGTAACAATTACTATAGCTAGACTCTCAGGAAACCACATCCATAGGAAAAGGGGCAGAGTATTACATCAAGGGAACACCCTAAGGGACAAAAGAATCTGAACAACAGTTTTCAGCCCTAGACCTTTCCTCTGACAGAGCCTACCTAAATGAGAAGGAACCAGAACACCAACTCTGATAATATGACAAAACAGAGCTCTTCAGCACCCCCCCAAAATCACACTAGTTCACCAGCAATGGCTCCAAACCAAAAAGAAATCCCTGATTTGCCTGAAAAAGAATTCAGGAGGTTAGTCATTAAGCTACTCAGGGAGGAATGAGTAAAGGCGAAGCCCCATGCAAGGAAATCCAAAAAATGAGACAAGAAGTGAAGGGAGAAATATTCAAGGAAATAGATAGCTTGAAGAAAAAAACAATAAAAAATTCAGGAGACTTTGGACATACTTTTAGAAATGCAAAATGCTCTGTAAAATCTCAACAATAGAATTGGACAAGTAGAAGAAAGAAATTCAGAGCTCGAAGACAAGGTCTTTGAATTAACCCAATCCAACAAAGACAAAAAAGAATAGGAAAATATGAACAAAGCCTCCAAGAAGTCTGGAATTATGTTAAACAACTAAACCTAAGAATAATTGGTGTTCCTGAGGAAAAAGAGAATTCTAAAAGCTTGCAAATATTTGGGGGAATAATTGAGGAAAACTTCCTTGGCCTTGCTAGAGTCCTAGATATCTAAATACAAGAAGCACAAAGAACATCTGGGAAATTCATCACAAAAAGATCTTTGCCTAGGTACATTGTCATCAGGTTATCCAAAGCTAAGATGAAGCAAAAAATCTTAAGACCTGTGAGACAAAATCACCAGGTAACCTATAAAGGAAAAGCTATTATATTAACAGCAGATTTCTCAGCAAGCTGAAAGGGATTAGGGCACTATCTTCAGCCTCTTCAGACAAAACAATTATCAGGCAAGAATTTTGTATCTAGCCAAACTAAGCATCATATATCAAGGAAAAGATACAGTCATTTTCAGGCAAACAAATGCTGAGCAAATTTGCCATTACCAAGCCAAGACTACAAGAACTGCTAAAAGGAGTTCCAAATCTTAGAACCAAAACTTAGAAACACATCAAAACAGAACCTCTTTAAAGCATAAATTACACAGGACCTATAAAACAAACAAACAAAAAAGCTAAAAAAGCAAAAACAAAAAAACCAAAGTACATAGTCAACAAAGAGCATGATAAATGCAACAGTACCTCACATTTCAATACTAACATTGAATGTAAATGGCCTAGATGCTCCACCTAAAAGATACAAAACCACAGAATGGATAACAACTCACCAACCAACTATCTGCTGCCTTCGGGAGACTCACCTAAAACATAAGGACTCACATAAACTTAAAGTGAAGGGGTGGAAAAATAATTCCATGCAAATGGACACCAAAAGCAAGCAAGAGTAGCCATTCTTATATCAGACAAAAACAAAACAAAACAAAAAAACTTTAAAGCAACAGCAGTTAAAAGAGACAAAGAGGGACATTATATGCTGGTAAAAGGCCTTGTCCAACAGGAAGATATCACAGTCCTAAACATAAATGCACCTAACACTGGAGCTCCAAAATTTATAAAACAATTACTATGAGACCTAAGAAGTGAAATAGACAGCAACACGTTAATAGTAGGGGACTTCAGTACTCCACTGACAGCCCTAGGCAGGTCATCAAGACTGAAAGTCAACAAAGAAACAAGGGATTTAAACTACACCTTGGAACAAGTGGACTTAACAGATATATACAGAACATTCTATCCAACAACCACAGAATACACATTCTGTTCAACAGTGCATAGAACCTTCTCCAAGATAGACCATACAACAGACCATAAAATGGGCCTCAATAAATTGAAGAAAATTGAAATTATATCAAGCACTCTGTCAGACCACAGTGGCATAAAACTGGAAATTGACTCCAAAAAGAACCTTCAAAACCATGCAAATACATGGAAATTAAGTAAGCCTGTTCTTGAATGAGCATTGGGTCAAAAATGAAATCAAGATATAAATTTAAAAATTCTTCGAACTGAATGACAATAATTACACAACCTACCAAACCTCTGGGATACAGCAAAGGCAGTGCTAAGAGGAATGTTCATAGCTCTAAACACCTACATCAAAAAGACTGAAAGAACACAAGCTGACATTCCAAGGTCACACCTCAAGGGACTAGAGAAACAAGAACAAACTAAACCCAAACCCAGCAGAACAAAGGAAATAAACAAGATTAGAGCAGAATTAAGTGAAATTGAAACAAGCAAGCAAGCAAACAAAAAGATAAATGAAACAAAAAGCTGGTTCTTTGAAGGGATAAATAAAATTGATAGATCATTAACAAGATTAGCCAAGAAAAGAAGGGAGAAAATCCAATAACCTCACTAAGAAATGAAACACGAAATATTACAACTGTCACCACTGAAATACAAAAGATCATTTAAGCCTGCTATGAACATCTTCGTACACATAAAGTAGAAAACCTAGAAGAGATGCATAAATTCCTGCAAAAATACAACCCTCCTAGCTTAAATCAGGAAGAATTAGATTGCCTGAACAGACCGGTAACAAGCAGCGAGACTGAAATGGTAATTAGAAAATTACTAACAAAAAAAAAAGTCCAGGACCAGATGGATTCATAGCAGAATTCTACCACACATTCAAAGAAGAATTGGTGCCAAGAATTTTAATACCATTCCACAAGATGGAGAAAGAACCCTCCCTAATTCATTCTATGAAACCAGCATTACCCTATTATCAAAACCAAGAAAGGACATATCCAAAAAAGAAAACTATTGACCAGTGTCCTTGATAAACATAGATACTGAAATCCTTAACAAAATACTAGCTAACTGTATCCAACAATGTAGCAAGAAGATAATCCACTATGATCAAGTGGGTTTTAGAGCGGGGATCCAGGGATGGTTTAACATACGCAAGTCAACACATGTGATACCCCTCATAAACAGAATTAAAAACAAGAATCACATGATCATCTCAATAGATGCAGAAAAAGCATTCAACAAAATCTGGCACCCCTTTATGATTAAACCTCTCAATAAAATTGGCGTACAAGGGACACACCTCAATATAATATAAGCCATCTATGACAAGCCCACAGCCAACTAATACTGAATGGGGAAAAGTGGAAAGCATTCCCTCTGAGAACTGGAACAAGACAAGGATGCCCACTCTCACCACTCTTCAACATTGTACTGAAAGTCCTAGCCAGAGCAATCAGACAACAGAAAGAAGTAAAGGGCATCCAAATTGGTAAAGAGGAAGTCAAACTGTCACTGTTTGCTGATGATATGATTGTTTACCTTGAAAACCCTAAGGACTCCTCCAGAAAGCTTCAAGAACTGATAAAAGAATTCAGCAAAGTTTCCAGATACAAGATTAATGTGCACAAATCAGTAGCCCTTCTATACACCAATAGCAACCAAGCAGAGAATCAAATCAAGAACTTGACCCCTTTTACAATAGCTGCAAAAATAAATAAATAAAATGCTTAGGAATATACCTAACCAAGGAGTCAAAGTACAAGGAAAACTATGAAACACTGCTGAAAGAAATCATAGATGACACAAATAAATAGAAACACATCCCATACTTATGGATCGATAGAATCAACATTGTGAAAATGACCATACTTCCAAAAGCAATCTACAAATTCCATGCAGTTCCCATCAAAATACCATTATTCTTCACAGAATTAGAAAAAACAATTCTAAAATTCATATGGAACTAAAAGAGAGGCTGCATAGCCAAAGCAGGACTAAGCAAAAAGAACAAATCTGGAGGCATCACACTACCTGATTTCAAACTATACCGTAAGGCCATAGTCACCAAAACAGCATGGTACTGGTATAAAAATAGGCACAAAGACCAATGGAACAGAATAGAGAACCCAGAAATAAACCCAAATACTTAAAGCCAACTGATCTTTGACAAAGCAAACAAAAACATAAAGTGGGGAAAGGACGCCCTTTTCAACAAATGGTTCTGGGATAATTGGCTAGCCACATGTAGGAGAATGAAACTGGATCCTCATCTCTCACCTTAAAAATCAACTCAAGATGGATTAAAGACTTAAATCTAAGACCTGAAACTGTAAAAATTCTAGAAGATAACATTGGAACAACACTTCTAGACATTGGCTTAGGCAAGAATTTCATGACCAAGAACCCAAAAGCAAATGCAATTAAAAACAAAGATAAATAGCTGGGATCTAATTAAACTAAAGGGCTTTTGTACGGCAAAGGAATAGTCAGCAGAGTAAACAGACAACCCACAGAGTGGGAGAAAATCTTCACAATCTATATATCTGACAAAGGCCTAATACCCAGAATCTACAACAAACTCAAACAAATCAGCAAGAAAAGAACAAACAGTCCCATCAAAAAGTGGGCTAAGGGCCTGAATAGACAATTCTCAATAGAAGATATACAAATGGCCAACAAACATATACATATAGACAGATTCTCAAAAGATGATATACAAATGGCCAACAAACATGTGAAAAAGTGCTCAACATTGCTAATAATCAGGGAAATGCAAAACAAAACCACAACGTGATACCACCTTACTCCTACATGAATGGCCATTATCAAAAAATCAAAAAACAGTAGATGTTGGTGTGGATACAGTGAACAGGGAACACTTCTACACTGCTGGTAGGAATGTAAACTAGCACAACCACTATGGAAATCAGTGTGGAGATTGCTTAAAGAACTAAAAGTAGGACTACCATTTGATCCAGCAATCCTACTACTGATATGTACACACACACACACACGTATATATACACACACATATATACGTATATATACATATACGTATATATGATGGAATACTATGTATCCTTGCAAAGGAATGAATTAATGACATTTGCAGCAACCTGGATGAGATTGGAGATGTATGTACTTTAAACATACATCAAACTATAGAAGATAAAACTAATACCTGTGTACCTAACACCCAATTGTGTCAGTTCTCAACTATTATTCTAAGTGAAGTAATTCAGGAATGGGAAACCAAACATTGTATGTTCTGACTCATAATTGGAAGCTATGCTATGAGGATGTAAAGCATAAGGATGAAACAATGGACTTTGGGGACTCAGGTGGAAAGGGTAGCAAGGAGCTGAGGGATGAAAGACAAATTGGGTACAGTGTATACTGCTCGGGTGATGGGTGCACCAAAATGTCACAGATCATCACTAAAGAACTTACTCATGTAACCAAACACCACCTGTTCCCCAACAACCTGTGGAAATAACATTTATATATTAAAAAAAAAAAAGTTAAAATATTACTTCTGTCCCAGGCATGGTGTCTCACACCTGTAATCCCAGCACTTAGGGAGGCCAAGGCAGGTGAATTGCTTGAGGTCAAGAGTTTAAGACCAGCCTGGCCAACATGGTGAAACCCCATCTCTACTAAAAATACAAAAATTAGCCAGTCATGGTGGTTTGCACCTGTTATCCCAGCTACTTGGGAGGCTGAGTCAGGAGAATCACTTGAACCAGCGAGGTGGCAGTTGCAGTAAGCCGAGATCGTTCCATTGCACTCCAGCCTGGGTGACAGAGCCAGACTCCATCTCAAAAAACAAACAAACAAAACTTCTTAATCTCTTTAAAGTATAAACTATTTTTAGTAATCTAGGATAAATCAGTTTCTGAAATTATGTAGACTACTGGATGCATTTATTATTTTATTCATCAAGATGCACTATGGAAGATTGCCTTTTCATTTTACCTAATTCATATTGCAGTTCTCCTGGAACCATGTGAACATATCATTTAAAGTTTTGCATTTCAAGAGTTAATCCTTCCCATGTTGGTTAAATGCTTATAATATATACATTGGGTTAGCTAATGATTTGGGTTTTTTTTTCTCATATTTAGAAAAAAAGAAAAGATAATGAGCCAAGGTTTATTAAGAGTTTTCTGTGTCAGGAATTAAGCTAAACACGTTATGTATCTTATTCTTTATTTTGAAAATTTATATACTTTAAACATACATCAAAATATAGAAGATAAAACTAATACCTGTGTACCTACCACCCAATTGTGTCAGTTCTCAAATTTTTGCCCTATTTGTTTCAGGTTTTGTTATGTTTTATGTTTTATTTTTGTTAAGAAATTAAATATCGCAGATATAACTGAATCTCTGTGTGCACTCCTTTCCTCACCTGTTTCCTTCTGTCCCTTCCCAGTGGTAATTACTATCCTGAACTTAGTGGTTTTCAATACTATTCATGCTTTAATACTTTATATGATTATACCTGAAATTTTTTTAAAGTGCCATTTATCACGTTTTTAAACTAAGTGATAATATGATGCTGTATGTATCCTGCAAAAGCGATATGTGCTCAACATTATTTTTAATATTTGATATATATTTTACCAGTTTATGTACTGTAACTATTATCTACTACATTCCATTGTATTACTATACCAAAACGTATCCATTCTCTTGACAAAGGAATTTAGATTTTGTCTAATTCTTTAATTTTGTGATAATGTTTCAGTACAGTCTTGAACATGTCTCCATATATACATCTGAGAGTTTTTTTAGTATGTCTACCTAAAATTGGAGTTATCTCATCTTAAGATTTACTAGAATTGCTAGAGGTGTTTGCAATAATTTTCATTCTAATTCATGGTCTATAAGAGTGTTCATTGTGAGACAACCTGTTAACATTTGGTAGTAATGTCAAATATTTTGTTTTGTCAGTTTATTTGTATTTCTCTAATTAGTAGTGAGATTATTCTTGCTTTTGTTATTGATCTCAGATTTTCTCTGTTATATTTTTTCTAACAGTACCCTTTGGTCATTAAAACATAGTAAACTTTAAATTGTGGGCTTTCATTTATCTGGTTGATATGTTTTCTAATAGAAAAATTTTAACTTTTAATACAGTTAAATGTTTATGTTTTTCTATTGTTAATTTTATTACTGTGTCTTAAGAAGTTCCTCACTAACATATGTGAGCTTTTCACATTTAAGTCTTTATTCAGTCTGGAATTTATTATTGTGGATTGTTTAGGACAGGGCTCTGTTTTATTTCTCCATATAAATAACCAGTGCTTCCAGCATTTATTATTTGATACTTTCCCTACTGACTTATCTATATCAAGTCTGCATATATGCATAGCTTGTTCTGTGTCTGGGCACCCTATTTTTGTCTGTTGCTATTTTGTGTTTCGCTCCAAATATAATGTAGTTTAATTGCTACAACTGGAAAGAAATTAAATTGTCAGGAAACTGCTAATTTAGGATTCACACTTGAAATATTTTCATATTCTGTGAGTCAAACTTAAACTCAGTACACTCTTGCAAGATGTTGGTGCTTTGAGCCTTTTATTTATTTCCTGATTACAACACATTTATTTATTGTAATTTATGATAAATTACAATAAATTACATTATATATTGTAATTTATATAAATTACAATAAATTACATTATATATTGTAATTTATATAAATTACAATAAATTACATTATATATTGTAATTTATATAAATTACAATAAATTACATTATATATTGTAATTTATATAAATTACATAAATTACATTATATAAATATTGTCATTTATATAAATTACAATACATTTATTTATTGTAACTTAGAGTTTAGCAAATTATAGCCCACTGGCCAAATCCCACCTGCTACGTGTTTCATTAGAGATTTATTGGAACACAGCTATACTCATTTGTTTATATATTGTCTATGACTCCATTTGTGCTAGAGCAACAGGCTTGAATAGTTGGAACAGAAACCGTGTTATTTGCAAAGTCAAATATTTATGGCCAGGCCCTTTACAGAAAAGCTTTGCCAACTCTTATTCCAACTCAGTTTTATTATGAACATTAATTATATTAAATGTGAATAAATTAAACATTCCAAGTACTTAAAGTGCACACACATACACACACACAAAGCCAACTATGTGAACAACAATACGGTTGAAAATGAAAAGGATAGAAAAAGTTACACCATGAAAATATTAACTAAAAGAAAGCAAACATATGCCTAATAATATGAAATGAAATAGATTTAACTAAGAAATATTACTATAGATGAATAAGTGAAGGAGTTAAATCTGTGGTAAATTTTAATACTTCTGTACCCAACTTGGAGCTTCAAAATGTACAAAAGAAAAAAGTGACAAAACTAAAAGTGAAAAAGAAACAAATATACACTTTTAAGGGAAAATTCTTTCACCATGGAGAATAAGCAAGAAATAAACAAAGAAAAAAATAAAAGGTCTAAACGGCACAATTGACAAAATTCCCACAAATGACTTACGTAGAACACTGTACTCAACAAAAATAGAGTACATGTTCTTTTACAGTGCATATGGAGCAGTTACCAAAATTGACCATATGCTGAGTCATAAATTTCAACACATTTCAAGGGTTTCAAATTGCTTATAATTTGTTTTCTGACCACAGTGGCATTTAGCTATAAAGCAACAGCAAAAAGTTAACCAGAAAATCCTATGTTGCTTTGAAATTTAACAATACGCTTCTAATGACTTACTAGTCAAAGGAAATTTCTAAATTAAGCTAGAAAATAGTTTGAACTTAGAATACTAAAAATTAGACACATAAAAATTGTAGGATGGACATCTAATTTCAGGAATATGGTGTAAATGTACTTTTCCTTATTCCTCTCACTGTGTACATCTAAAAGCATTGAACATTATATGTGAAACATATAATGCTGAAAGCTAGAAAGAAGGCAAGCAGACTGTAATCTCAATGAAAATCTTAAAACTTATACAAAAATTAACTCAAAATCGCTCATAGAATTAAACTGAAGATGTAAATCTATAAAATTTTTGAGGGTCAGTTGCGGATACTCTTCAGAATCTAGAGCTAGAAAAATAATTTTTGATATCACAAGCATGGTCCATAAAAGGAAAAAGCAAGGTACATAAATTGAAAATTTGAACTTTATTAATGTTAAAAACTTTGGCTCTGTTATAGGAGGATGAATAAACATACCACAGACTGACAGAAAAATTTGCAAACCATATACGTGACTGGTTATTACTATCTTAAATTTATATGGAACTCTTAAAATTCAACAGTTTAAAAAACAAGAAAAAACCAGCTATTCAATTAGAAAATAGGTAAAAGAGAGCTAGATAAAAGAATAAGTGTTGTCTACTGTCATCTCCCCACAGTGCACCGATTTTGACAACCACCCTTTCTAGCAGTTTAAAGGCTAGAGAAGTTCCAGAATACTATTGAAAAATATACACATTGAAGAATGTAAGAACAATTTCAGTTCACCTGCATCACTCCTGCCCCAAGATGGCATAGCTCGGTTCCAAGAGAGACTCCCTCAACCTGTGATTCTTCCCACAGAGGGAAGTGAGAGCATAGTGAGTAAGCTCCTGGCTTTTCTACCTGTGCAGGACATTCCAAAAGACCCATCTTTTCCTTACTTCACTCAGAATAATGGGATCATCCTGGCTAAGTGTCTAGGAGAGACTAGGAGCAGGGAAAACAGGGAGGGACTCACAGTCAGGGCTTGAAACTCAGGAAGGGACTGTGTATCCTACTAACGACTTTGCAGACTCTTTCAGCAGACCCACTCATATGCTGCTTGGAACACCTAACCTGTGTGGTGTACCACCACACCAGCTGGCCCACAGGTGATTCCAACACTTCATATGCATTACTGCCCTCCTTCCCCATGGTTGGCTGTCAATGTGCACCCCCTAGATGGGGAATGCAAGCACAGTCAGCTGGCACAACTCTTTGGGATTTAAAGAATGCACGAAAACTTGAGCATTTCAGGGCACTACCTCCCCCCACCAAAAAAAAAAACCATGGGATATTCTCAACACCCAGCCTAGTTTTATAGAATCCAGAGAAAGCATACAATCTTAGGAATTCTCCCTAAAAAGTAATGGCTGAAGGTGTGGAGTGGGTACATCTACTAAAAATGTCTGAGAGAAGCTTCGTGAAGCTGTTTCTTTCCCAAAGCCAGTCAGTAAAGACTAGAGGAGGTGACTGCTTCATATGTTAAGATGGCAACATAAGACTGATTCAGATGTTAAGATAACAACATAATACAGTTAATGAAGTGAAAAGTGCAATAGAGAGCTTTAGCATTATACTTGATCAATTAGAAGAAAGGATGTGAACTTGAAAGCAAGTCATTTGAAATTATCCAGTCAGACAAGAAAAAAAAAGATTGAAAAGTAATTAAGAAAGCTTAAGGTATTTATGAAACATTGTCAAAGAAAGTGATACACAGATTGTGAGAGTCTCAGAAGGAGGAGAGAGAAAAAAAGAAGCACAAAGCTTAAAGAAATAATGTCTGAAAAGTCCCCAAATCTTGGAAGACATCTAGACATCAGACATAAGACCCAAGGGTTCCCAAACAGATTCACCCAAAGATGACTTTACTCAGGCACATTATAATCAAATTGTCAAAAATCAAAGACAGTTAATTCTACAATCAGCAAGAGAAAGGCACTTATGACATACAAAGGAACTTCCATAGGCAATCAATGGATTTCTCAACAGTTACCTTACAGGTCAGGAGACAGTGGGATAATATATTCAAAGTACTGAAAGAAAAAAAAAAAGTCAACTAAGAATACTTTGCTCAACAAGACTACCTTTCAGAAATGAAGGAGAGATAAAGATTTTCCCAGACAAACAAAAGCTGAGGGAGTTCATCACCATTAGACCCAATTTACAAAAGATGCTAAAGAGTTCATGAAGCTGAAGCAAAGTGATACTACTTATTAAAATATTGAAACACATGAAAGTATCAACTCATTGATAAAAGTATATTGTCAAGAATATTCTGACACTATAATGGTGGTGTATAAATCACTTTTAACTCTTCTACAAAGGTTTAAAGAGAAAAAGTAACATCTGCAAGATAGCCAAGTAGAAGACTCTAGCAATTGTTCCCCTCACAAAGATAGCCAGAACAACAAATAACTTCATTTTAACAAAAATAACTGGGAGTGAGTGCCAGAATGCATCAGAGGAGTAACAGAAACCCAAGTGGGCACAGAAACTCAAAATGGCCATGTAGATAAAGGAAGGAAATGACAGACTTCCATTATACCAACCCCCAACTGGGAAAAGCTAGAAACAAGGAGGAATTTCTGTACATGGAAAAGGTAAGGAAGAGGATCTCAGGAGCCTGCATCAACTCCTTGGACACCTACAGACCTTGCCACTGGGGTCCCCTGAAATCCTCAAAGTCACTAAGCTTATCTGAGGGAGCTACCTAGAGTCCACATAACCATACTGCCCCCAGAAAAGGAACCAACACTGTACCCTGACCCCAGTGACTTACGCAACTAGTGTGCTATGCATTGTGGAATTGAAACTGCAACTGGAGTGTGCCTTGCTCTGGGGGCAAGTAGCCATAGCTCCCCTTCATTACTGAAGCTAAGCTGCTTTTTAGCCACCCCATCTCAGTAGCTTAGCATCTCAAAACTGAGCTGCGAAAAACTGTTACACCCTTCCCTGTGGGCCAGGCAGAGGTGGAACTACTCTACCTTCCCCTCACTCTATCCACGCCCCCACCACCAGACTGGACCCAAAGTGGTACCCTGTCTCCTAGGAAAACAGTACCTTAGCCACTCAGAGCAATCATATCTCCTCAATGCCTCAATTTGAAGCAGCATCCCACATTCCAGCAAAATGACGTCTAGGCCACTCAGAATGCTCATTGTCCCCAGGACTGATCTGAAGTATGCTATCACCTTCTGGGAAATTGCTGCCCTGTCAGAGCTGAGTTCTTATCCCAAGGAAACATCAGTGACTAAGCTGAAACACCCCGCCCTATAGGCCAGACATTTCATACCCGGCTTCCTTGGCGCTGGACTAGCTCTAGAGTCTGAGCTGCAGAGACACATTTCTTTCTAGGGAGTGGATTCGTTGTTGTGCCATTCTCTGATGCCCCCAAACTGAAAAGACAACTGTGCTTTGCCATTCTGGGAAACTTGCTGCTGCACACCTGCCCTCACAGAAAGTAAGATACAGATAAGCCTTACCATCCTAGGGTCTACAGTCATCACTACATGGTGTCTTATCCCCTGGTATCTTAGATGCCACTGAACTCTACTGGCTTAACTTTCTTATTTCTAGGTGTACTCTGCTCCTCGGCACAAATCTCCAGAGTACCTTTTCTTCTCAGGAGTTGGGCCAGTGTTGTGCCCTGCCCCCATCCGGGGATAGAACCACAAGTACAATGCAGCCCTTGGGCCCAAGTGGATAGGGGTGTCTTAGAGTCCAGATCCTGGCTCTGTGGGCACTCTACATCCAAACCTGCCACAAAGAGCAAACCTGAACCGCCAAACCCAGGTACCACAAAGGATCAATGAAACCCTGAGCCTATGATCTCACCCCACAGCCATACTACGATCCTACACCAGGAACTCAGTGCCACTGCAGCTACTTATAGGCCATGTCATACCTGGGACCAACAGGGATCCTGTTGATAAGTCTCCCTATTGTGGTGAAATTAAATATAGGAGGACCCCAAGAATACTTGACACTAAGGAAATTAACAATCCATACCACCACTGCCACAAACTTCTACAGCCCAGGCCACTAAGACACCCACAGTTATTGCTGACATTAGTTGCAGCTGAAAAACCTTCATGGACCCAATTCCATTGCGCTTATCTGAAAACAAAATTACCACGTCCTTCAACTGGTACACTAAAGCCCAACTGCAAGTGAAAGTATTTCTCAAAGCTACTCTACAAGATATGGAAGAAGTGATTGTTCCAACAGGTGTATAGATCAATGCAGGTACACAAAAAACATGAAAAGGGAAGGAAATATGGTACCACCAAAGGAACATAAGTCTTTAGTAAAATAACCCAATGAAAAGGAAATCAATGAATTTCCAGAAGAAGAATTCAATGTAATGATATTAAGGTAACTCAGTGAAATAAAAGATAATACAGTAGATAATTCAATGAAATCAGACAAAGAATTTATAATATGAATGAGAAATTTAACAAAGAGAAATCACTAAAATGAATCAAACAGTGTCTTCAATGGAAGAATATGATTAATGAAATGAAAAGTACAGTACAGGCCTTCTAGAAGAGACTTGATCGAGCAGAACAACTGAACTTTGTTGAAATAATTTCTGCAAAAAAAGAAAAAGAAAAAGCCTACAGTACTTACGGAACACATTAGGCAAACAAATATTCATATTATGGCTTTCCAGAAGGAGAAGAGAAGGGAAAAGCATAGAGAACCTATTAATGAAATAATAGCTGGAAACTTCCCAAGGCTGTGGAGAGATACATATTACAGACAAATTTTCAAAAGTCAAAGACAAAGAGAAAATTCTAAAGCTAGCCAGTGGTAAGCAGCAAGTCACATATAAAGGAATCTGTAATTAGACTAACAGCATTTCTCTGCAGCAACCTTACAGGACAGGAGAGAATGGTCAAAGTACCAAAAGAAGAAAAACAATATCAGCCAAGAATACTATACCCAGCAACACTCTTCTTCAGAAATGAGGGAGAAAGAGTTTTTCCCAGACAAATGCAAACTGAGAAAATTCATGACCACTCTATCAGCCCTACAGGAAATGCTCAAGAGAGTCCTATATCTGAAAGCAAAATACAGTAATTGCTATCATGAAAGCACATTAAAAATACAAAACTCACTGATGGGGCAGTTACACAAAGGAGAAATGGAAAAAACATCAAACCTTATCACTAGAGAAAACTACCAAACCACAATAATAAGAGAAAAACAGGGGAAAAAGGATATACAAAACCACCAGAAAACAAATAACAAAGTGACAGGAGTAAGTCCTTAACTGTCAATAACCATGAATCTAAATGGATTCCATTTCCCACTTAAAAGATAAAGACACGCTGAATGGATAAAAAGCTGTGACCAAGAAACTCACTTCACCTGTAAACATACATATGGATGGAAAGTGAAGGCATGGAAAGATACCCAAATGGAAACAAAAATCAAACAAAGGTAGCTATTCTTATATGAGATAATACAAATGTTAAATCAAAAACTGGAAACAAACACAAAGTCATTATATAATGATGAATTCAATTATATCCTCTTTCCTGATCAATTCAGGAAGGAGGATATAATTGTTTTAAATATATATACATCCAATACCAGAGCATACAGATACGTAAAGGAAGACAAAGGGAGTCTTGTGATCAAGAATGAATATAACAATTGTAAATACTTGATCTAAAGTGATAGTAGACTCTAATACAATAATAGGTGGGGGCATTAACACCCCACTTTCAGCATTGGACTGCTCATCTAGACAGAAAAACAATAAACATTAGATTTAAACTATAGACCAAATGGATCTTGCATGCATTTATATAAATTTTTATTCAACAACGGAAGAATACATGTTATTTTCATGAATACATGGAACATTCGCCAGGATATATCATATTAGGCAACAAAACAAGTCTCAACAAAATTAAAATGATTAAAATATTTAAAATATTGTTTATGACCACAATGGAATAAAACTATAATTCAGTAACGAGGAACATTAGAAACTGTATATATACATGGAAATTAAACAACATGCTCCTGAATGACCAATAGGTCAATTAACAAAATTAAGAAGAAAATTTGAAAATTTCTTGAAACCAGTGAAAATGGAAACACAATATACCAAAAACAATGGGATACAGTAGAAGAGGTAAATTTTTAGCAATAAATGCCTACATCAAAAAAAATGGAAAGACTTCAAGTAACCTAATGAAACATCTGAAGGAACTGGAAAGGCAAGAACAAATCAAACACAAACAATAGTATAGGGAAAGAAATAATAGATGTCAGAGTAGAATGGACAAAATTGGCACTAAAAAAAAATACAAAAGATCAACAAAATGAAAAATTCATTATTTGAGAAGATAAACAACAAAATATGGCAAAATAACCATGAGAAAATTGAAAAGATCCCAATAAAATCAGAAGTGAAAAAAGGAGACATTATGATACCACAGAAACACAAGGGATTAGACCGGGCACGGTGGCTCATGCCTGTAATCCCAGTGCTTTGGGAGGCCAAAGTGGGCAGATCACCTGAGGCCAGTTCAAGACCAGCCTGGCCAACATGGTGAAACCCCATCTGTACTGAAAATACGAAAATTAGCCAGGTGTGGTGGCAGGTGCCTGTAATTTCAGTTTCTCGGATGGCTAAGGCACAAGAATCACTTGAACCTGGGAGGTGGAAGTTGCATTGAGTTGAGATCATGCCACTGCACTCCATCCTGGGTGACAGAGTGAGACTCCCTCTCAAAAAAAAAAAAAAAAAGAAGAAATACAAAGGATCAGTAGGACTATTGTGAACAATTATATGTCAATAAATTAGAAAACCTAGCAATAATGGATAAATTCCCAGACACACAGAACTCTCCAAGATTAAATGTAGAAATAGAAAACCTGAACAGACCAATTATGAGGAACAAGACTGAATCTGTAATAAAAAGTCTTTAAAAAAAAAAAAAAAAAAAAAAGCTCAGGACCTGATGGCTTCACTGCTGAATTTTACCAAAACATTTAAAGAATAATGTTAATTCTTATTAGCTGGGCATGGTGGTGCATGCCCATAGTCCCAGCTACTTGGGAGGCTGAGAGTTATCAAAAAAAAAAAAAAAAGAATATTAATTCTTCTAAAATTATTCCAGAAAACCAAAGATGAGGCAATTCTTCCAAACACATCCCACAAGGCCAGCATTACCTGATACCAAAACCCAACAAAGGCACAATAAAAGGAAACTATAGGTTAATATCTCTAATGAATATAGATGGTAAATTCTTCAACAAAATAATTGGAAATAGAATCCAGCAGCATATTAAAAAGATTATTTACCATGATCAAGTGGGATCAAGAATGTGAGGATGGTTCAACATACACAAATCAGAAAACCTGATACATCACATCCAAGAATGAAGGACAAAGACCATATGATAATCTCAATAGATCCAAAAAAAGCAAGTGATAAAATTTAACGTATCTTCTTGATTTAAAAAAAACTTTCAACAAGTTAGGTGTTTGAATGTATCTCAGCCCAATTAAGTCCGTCTATGTCAAACCCACAGCCAGCATTATACTGACTGTATAAAAGTTGAAAGGTTTTTCTTCCTAAGATTTGGAACAACACCAGGATGCCCACATTCACCATTTTTATTCAACTTAGTATGGGAGTCCTAGCTAGAGCACTTAGGCAAGAGAAAGAAATTAAAGGGCATCCAAATTGGAAAGGAGGAAGTTGTTTGACCCTATTTGCAGATGACATCAACTTATATATAGAAACATGTAAAAGCTCCACCAAAACACTCTTAGAACTGATCAACAAATTCAGTAAAGTTGCAGAATACAAAATCAACATGCAAAAGTTAGTAGTGTTTCTATACACTAAAATAAACTAGTGGGAGAAAAAAATCAAGACAGCAATCTCATTTACAGTAGCTACAGAAAATTAAGAAAATATCTAAGAATAAATTTACCAAAGTGGTGAAAGATTTCTATAAGTAAATATATAAATGTTGAAAGAAATTGAAAATGATACAAACAAATAGAAATACATACCATGTTCATGGATTTCAAGAACAAAGCTGGAGGCATCACTCCACCTGACCTCAAAATATACTATAAAACTATAGTACTGCCATAAAAATACACACATAGACCAATGGAACACAATAAAGAATCAAAATTTACGTCCAAGTGAATTTCAACAAAAGCACCAAGAACATTCATTGGGGATTGGACAGTCTCTTTAAGAAATAGTACTGGCAGGGCCAGGCGCGATGGCTCATGCCTGTAATCCCAGCACTTTGAGAGGCTGAGGTGGGTGGATCACAAGGTCAAGGAGATCATGACCATCCTGGCTAACATGGTGAAAACCTGTCTCTACTAAAAAATAGAAAAAATTAGCTGGGTGTGGTGGTGGGCGCCTGTAGTCCCAGCTACTCAGGGGGCTGAGGCAGGAGAATGGTGCCAACCTGGGAGGCAGAGGTTGCAGAGCGAGACTCTGTCTCAAAAAAAAAAAAAATAGTACTGGTAGATAGACATTGGTAAGAGGCTGAATAGGAACAGCTCCGGTCTGCAGCTCCCAGCGAGACCAATGCAGAAGGTGGGTGATTTTTGCATTTCAGCTGAGGTAACCTGTTCATCTCATTGGGACTAGTTAGGCAGCAGTTGCAGACCATGGAGGCCGAGCAGAAGTAGGGTGGGGCATCATCTCACCCGTGAAGTGCAAGCAGCCGGAGTCCTCCCTACCACAGGCAAGGGAAGTCATGAGGGACTGTGCTATTCGGCCCAGATACTATGCTTTTCCCACAGTTTCTGCAATCTGTAGATCAGGAGATTCCCTTGTTGCCTGCACCACCAGTGCCCTGGGTTTCAAGGACAACACTGCGTGGATGTTTGGGCAGACACCAAGCTAGCTGCGGGAGTTTTTTTTGTTTTGTTTTGTTTGTTTGTTTTTTTCTTATGCCAGTGGTGCCTGGAACCCCAGTGAGACAGAGCTGCTCACTCCCTGGAAAGGGAGCTGAAGCCAGAGAGCAAAGTGGTCTCGCTCAGCAAGTCCCACTCCCATGGAGACCAGCAAGCTAAGAACCACTGGCTTGAAATTCTTGCTGCCAACACAGCAGTCTGAAGTCTACCTAGGATGAACAAACTTGGTTGGGGGAGGGACATCCACCATTACTGAGGCTTGAGTAGGTGGTTTTCCTGTCACTGCTAAGGAGGCAGGGAAGGTCGGACTGGGCAGAACTCAACAGAATGCACGTAAGAGACTGTGGCCAGAATGCCTCTCTAGATTCATGCTCATAGGGTATCTTTGAAAGAAAGGCAGCAACCCCAGTTAGGGGCTTATAGTTAAAACTCCCATCTCCCTGGGACAGAGCACCTGAGAGAAGGGGCAGATGTGGTCGCAGCTTTAGCGGACTTAAACGATCCTACCTGCTGGCTCTGAAGAGTGCAGCGTATCCTGACAAGCAGAATCCTCCCAGCACAGCACTAGAGCTCTGCTAAGGGACAGATTGCCTCCTCCAGTGGGTCCCTAACCCCCATGCTTCCTGACTGGGAAAAATCTCCCAAGAAGGGTTGACAGACTGCTTATACAGGAGAGCTCCAGCTGACATCAGGCCAGTGCCTCTCTGGGATGAAGCTTCCAGGAAAAGGAGCAAGCAGCCATCTTTGCTGTTCTGCAGCCTCTGCTAATGATACCCAGGAAAACAAGGTCTGGAGTGGACCTCCAGCAAACTGCAGCAGACCTGCAGAAGAGGGGCCTGACTGTTAGAAAAAAAAACTAAAAAACAGAAACCAATAACATCAACATCAACAAAAAGGACCCCAACACAAAAGCCCCATCCAAAGGTCGTCAGCCTCAAAGATCAAATCCACCACGTAGGTAAATCCATTATGATGAGGAAAAACCAGTGCAAAAATGTTGAAAAATACAAAAACCAGAATGCCTTTTCTCCACATGATCACAACTCCTCTCCTTTCTGCAATAGCAGAAAACTGGACAGAGTATGAGCTTGACAAATTGATAGAAGTAGGCTTCAGAGGGTAGGTAATAAACTCCTCTGAGCTGAAGGAGCATGTGCTAACCCAATGCAAGAAAGCTCAGAACCTTCATAAAAAGGTTCCAGGAGCTGCTAACTATAATAACCAGTTTAGAGAAGAACATAAATGACCTGACGGAGCTGAAAAACACAACACGAGAACTTCGTGAAGCATACACAACTATCAATAGCTGAATCAATTAAGCAGAAGAAAGGCTATCAGAGATTGAAGATCAACTTACTGAAATAAGGCATAAAGACAAGATTAGAGAAAACAGAATGAAAAGCAAGGACCAAAGCCTCCAGGAAATATGGGACTTTGTGAAAAGGCCAAACCTACGATTGATTGTGGTCCCTGAAAGTGACAGGGAGAATGGAACCAACTTGGAAAACCCTCTTCAGGATATTATCCAGGAGAACTTCCCCAACCTAGCAAGACAGGCCAACATTCAAATTCAGGAAATACAGAGAACACCACAAAGATACTCCTCAAGAAGTGCAACCCCAAGACACATAATCATCAGATTCACCAAGGTTGAAATGAAGGAAAATATGTTAAGGGCAGCCAGAGGGAAAGGTTGGGTTAACCCACAAAGGGAAGCCCATCAGACTAACAGCGAATCTCTTGGCAGAAACCCTAGAAGCCAGAAGAAAGTGGGGGCCAATATTCAACATTCTTAAGGAATTTTCAACCCAGAATTTTATATCCAGCCAAATTAAGCTTCATAAGCGAAGGAGAAATAAAATCCGTTACAGGCAAGCAAATGCTGAGGGATTTTGTCGCCACCAGGCTGACCTTAGAGCAGCTCCTGAAGGAAGCACTAAATATGGGAAGGAAAAACTGGTAACAGACACTGCAAAAACACACCAAATTGTAAAGACCGTTGACACTATGAAGAAACTGTATCAACTATTGGGCAAAATAACCAGCTAGCATCGTGATGACAGGATCAAATTCACACATACCAATATTAACTTTAAATGTAAATGGGCTAAATGCCCCAATTAAAACACACTGGTAAATTGGATAAGGAGTCTAGACCCATCAATGTGCTGTCTTTAGGAGACCCACTCACATGCAAAGACACACACAGGCTCAAAATAAAGAGATGGGGGAATATTTACCAAGCAAATGGAGAGCAAAAAAAAAAGGCAAGGGTTGCAATCCTAGTTTCTGATAAAACAGACTTTAAACCAACAAAGATCAAAAGAGATAAAGAAGGGCATTACATAATGTTAAAGGGATCAATGCATTAAGAAGTGCTAACTATCCTAAATATATATGCACCCACTACAGGAGGAACCAGATTTATAAAGCAGGTTCTTAGAGACTTACAAAGAGACTTACACTCCCACACAATAATAGTGGGATACTCTAACACCCCACTGTCAATGTTTGACTGATCAATAAGACAGAAAATTAACAAGGATATCCTGGACTTGAACTCAGCTCTGGACCAAGCAGACCTAAGAGACATCTACAGAACTCCCCACCCCGAATCAACAGAATATATGTTATTTCCAGCACCACATCACACTCATTCTAAAATTGACCACAAAATTGGAAGGAAAACACTCCTCAGCAAATGCAAAAGAGTGGAAATCATAACAGTCTCTCAGAACGCAGTGCAATCGAATTGGAACTCAGGATCAAGAAACTTACTCAAAACCACACAGCTATATGGAAACTGAACAATGTGCTCCTGAATGGACTACTGGGTAAATAACAAAATGAAGGCAGAAATAAAGATGTTCTTTGAAACCAATAAGAACAAAGACACAATGTACCAGAATCTCTGGGACATATTTAAACAGTGTGTAGAGGGAAATTTATAGCACCAAATGCCCACAAGAGAAAGCAAGAAAGATGTAAAATTGACACCCTAACATTACAATTAAAAGAACTAGAGAAGCAAGAGCAAACAAATGCAAAAGCTAGCAGAAGACAAGAAATAACTAAGATCAGATCAGAGGAGAGCTGAAAGAGACAGAGACATGAAAATTCCTTTAAAAAATTAATAAATCTAGGAGCTGGTTTTTCTAAAAGATCAACAATATACATAGACCGCTAGCCAGACTAATAAGAAAAGAGAGAAAAATCAAATAGACACAATAAAAAATGATAAAGGAGATATCACCACCAATCCCACAGAAATAAAAAACTACCTTGAGAGAATACTATAAACACCTCTACACACACACACACACACACACACACACACAAACTAGAAAATCTACAAGAAATGGATAAATTCCTGGACACATACACCCTCCCAAGAATAATCCAGGAAGAAGTCAAATCCCTGAATAGACCAATAACAAGTTCTGAAATTGAGGCAGTAAATAATAGTTTACCAACCAAGAAAAGTCCAGGACCAGATGGATTGACAGCTGAATTCTACCAGAGGTACAAAGAAGAGCTGGTACAATTCCTTCTGAAACTATTTCAAACAGTAGAAAAAGAGGGTATCCCCCCTAACTAATTTTATGAGGCCAGCATCATCCTGATACCAAAATCTGGCAAAGATACAACAGCAAAAAAGAAAATTTCAGGCCAATATCCCTGATGAACATCAATTTGAAAATCCTCAATAAAATACTGGCAAACAGAATTCAGCAGCACATCAAAAAGTTTATCTACCACGATCAAGTCGGCTTCATCCCTGGGATGCAAGATGGGTTTAACATATGCAAATCAATAAACATAATCTATCACATAAACAGAACCAGTGACAAAAACCACACAATTATCTCAATAGATGCAAAAAAAGGCCTTTGACAAAATTCAACAGCCCTCCATGCTAAAAACTCTCAATAAACTAGGTATTGATGGAACATATTTCAAATAATAGGAGCTATTTATGACAAACCCACAGCCAACATCATACCAAATGGGCAAAAACTGGAAACATTCCCTTTGAAAACCGGCACATGACAAAGATTCCCTCTCTCACCACTCCTATTCAACATAGTATTGGAAGTTCTGGCCAGGGCAATGAGGCAAGAGAAAGAAAGAAATGGTGTTCAATTAGGAAAAGAGGAAGTCAAATTGTCTCTGTTTGGAGATGACGTGATTGTGTATTTAGAAAACCCCATCGTCTCAGGCCAAAATCTCTTTAAGCTGATAAGCAATGTCAGCAAAGTCTCAGGATACCAAATCAGTGTGCAAAAATCCAAGCATTCCTATACACCAATAGCAGACCAATAGAGAGCCAAATCATGAGTGAACTCCCATTCACAATTGTTATAAAGAGAATAAAATACCTAGGAATACAACTTACAAGAGATGTGAAGAACCTCTTCAAGGAGAACTACAAACTACTGCTCAAGGAAATAAGAGAGGACACAAACATGGAAAAATGTTCCATGCTTATCGATAGGAAGAATCAATATTGTGAAAATGGTCATACTATGCAAAGTAATTTATAGATTCAATGCTATTCCTCTCAAGCTACCATTGACTTTCTTCACAGAACTAGAAAAATACTACTTTAAATTTCATATGGAACCAAATAAGAGTCTGTATAGCCAAGACAATCCTAAGCAAAAAGAACAAAACTAGAGTCATGCTACCTGACTATACTGCACTGCTGCACTAACCAAAACAGCATGGTACTGGTACCAAAACAGATACATAGACCAATGGAACAGAACAAAGGCCTCAGAAATAACACCACACATCTACAACCATCTGATCTTCAATAAACCTGACAAAAGTAATGGGGAAAGGATTCCCTATTTAATTAATGGTGCTGGGAAAACTGGCTAGCCTCAAGCAGAAAACATAAACTGGACCCCCTCCTTACACCTTATACAAACAGTATCTCATGATGGTTTAAAGACTTAAAATTAAAAGCCAAAACCATAAAAATCCCAGTAGAAAACCTAGACAGCACCATTCAGGACATAGGCATGGGCAAAGACTTTATGACTAAAACACCAAAAGCAATTACAACAAAATAGATAGATGGGATCCAGTTAAAACTAAAGAGCTTCTGCATAGCAAAAGCAACTATCATCAGAGTGAACAGGCATCCTGCAGAATGGGAGAAAATTTTTGCAAGCTACCCATCTGACAACGGTCTAATATCCACAATCTGCAAGGAACATAAGCAAATTTACAAGAAAAAAACGACCCCATCAAAAAATAGATGAAGGATATTAACAAACACTTGTCAAAAAAGACATTTATGTGGCCAACAAACATATGAAGAAGCAGCTCATCATCATTGGTCATTAGAGAAATGCAAATCAGAACCAAATGGAATATCATCTCACACCAGTTAGAATGGCGATCATTAAAAAGTCAGGAAACAATAGATGCTGGCAAGTTTGTGTATAAACAGGAATGCTTTTATACTGCTGGTGGGAATGTAAATTAGTTCAACCATTGTGGAAGACAGTATGGCAATTCCTCAAGGATATAGAACCAGAAATTCCATTTGACCCAGCGATCCCATTACTGTGTATATACCTAAAGCATTATAAATTATTCTACTATCACATGCACACATATGTTTATTGAAGCACTATTTACAATAGCAAAGACTTGGAACCAACCCAAATGCCCATGAATGATAGACTGGATAAAGAAAATCTGGCACATATACACCAGGGAATACTATGCAGCCATAAAAAAGAATGTGTTCATGTACTTTGCAGCGATGTGAATGAAGCTGGAAAGCATTGTCCTCAGCAAACACAGGAACAGAAAGGCAAACACTGCATGTTTTCACTCATAAGTGGGAGTTGAACAATGAGAACACATGGACACAAGTAGGGGAACATCACACACCAGGGCCTGTCGGGGGTGGCGTGTAAGGGGAAGGAGAGCATTAGGACAAATACCTAATGCATGCAGGGTTAAAACCTAGATGACAGGTTGATAGGTGCAGCAAGCCACCATGGCACGTGTATACCTATGTAACAAACCTGCTTGTTCTGAACATGTATCCCAGAACTTAAAGTAAAATAAAAATTAAAATTAAAAAACTGTCATCTGCAAATAAAGAAAAAGAAATAGTGCTGGAAAAACTCGGTATCCATGTGCCAAAAATAAGTCATCCCTGTCTCTTACCATATACAAAAATCAACACAAAATGGACTAAAAAAATGTAACACCAAACACTATGAAACTGCTGGACAAAAACATAAATGTTTCAGTACATTTTCCTGGGTAAAGGTTTTATGGAGAAGACCTCAAAGGCATAAGCAAGAAAGGCAAATATAGACAAATGGGATTATATCAGTCTTAAAAGCTTCTGTATTGTAAAGGAAACAGTCAACAGAATGAAGAGAAATCCAGCAAAATGGGAGAAAGTATTTGAAAACTATTCATCTGACAAGAGACAAATGTCCAGAATGTATAAGGAGCTCAAACAATTCAGCAGTTAAAAGAAGAATCCAATTTAAAAATGAGTACATGAACTGAATAGACATCTCTAAAAGAAGACATACAACTGGCCAAGAAGTATATGAAAAAAATGCTAAACATTTAGTCATCATTAGAGAAAGGCATATCAAAACCACAGTGAGATCCCATCTCACCCCTGTTTGAATGACTTTTGTCCTAAAGACAAGCAATAATGGATGCTGGTGAGGATGTAGAGAAAGGGGAACCCTCATACACTGTTGGTAGAAGTATACATTAGTTTGGCCACGGTGGAGAACAGTATGGAAGTTTCTCAAAAACATAATAGTTCCCTAGAACTATTATGTTTTCAAAATTTATATGAAAAAGGACAAGAAGAGCTAAGACAATCTTGCAGAACAACTACACTTGGAAACAGATACTACCAGGTCTTAATATTTACTATAAAGCTATAGTAATTTGGTTAGTATGGTATTGGCCAAGGAAACAAGCCAGTTAAACAGAATGAAGTTTGGAAATGGCTTTACACATACCAGACTTTCATTCAGAATAAAGAAAAATGAAGTTTGATCTCTACCCAAACTACTCTCATATGTAATTTCTGCCTTGGTTGCATATCTAAATGTTAAGATGAAGCTTTTAGAATAAAACTTGAGGGAAGACGTTATGAGCTTATAGTAGGCAGGATGGCTTAAACGGGACATAAGCACTAATCATAAAGGAAAGAACTGATACACTGGGCTACTTCAAAATGAAAGAACTTATGTTTTTAAGACACCATTAAGAAAGTAAAAAGATAAGCTATGGAATGGAGAATATATTTGTAATCTTGCAAAAATCTAGAATATTTGAAGAATGTCTTCAAATTAATAACTAAAACAATTATCCACTAGAGAAACAGGTCACTTCACAAAAGGGAGTATTTAAAATGCTTAGTAACTGTAGAAAAGAGTCTTCAACTTCATTGTTTATCAAATAAATGGAAAATCAAACCACAATGAAATACTACTACATCCACTGGCTAGAGTGAAAAGCATAACTCCAAGTGTTGACAAAGATGTGGAATAACTCTCATACACTGCCTATGGGAGAGTAAATTGGTAAGATTTTACTTCAGAAAATTGTTTGACATTTTATTCTAGATCTGACTGATACAGACCTTATGAGTCATCAGTTTTACCTGTAGGTATACCCATCAGAAATGCCTATACCAAGACCTTTTCAAGAATGTTTGTAGCAGCACTATTTATAATAGCCAAATAATGAACAACCCAAATACTTCATTTAATAATAGCATAGCCAGACACGGTGGCTCACACCTGTAATCCCAGTACTTTGAGAGGCCAAGGCAGGCGGATCACGAGGTCAGGAGATCGAGACCATCCTGGCTAACATAGTGAAACCTCATCTCTACTAAAAATACAAAAAATTAGCCAGGCGTGGTGGTGGGCACCTGTAGTCCGAGCTACTCAGGAGGCTGAGGCAGGAGAATGGCATGAACCTGGGAGGCGGAGGTTGCAGTGAGCCGAGATCATGCCACTAGAGCGAGACTCCATCTCAAAAATAAATAAATAAATAATAATAGAAAGCGTAAATATATTGTGGCATACTTATAAAGTGAAATGGTATATGTCAGTAAGAATGAACTAACCAAAATTACCCACAGCAGTAAGAATGAATCTCACAAACCCAGTGGTAAGCAAAAGAAGCCAGACATAACAGAAAATATACTGTATGGTTATATTTTTATGATTTTTTTAAAAAAACAGGCAAAATGATTTCATACTGTTAGAAGTCAGGATTTGGGTCCCACATGGAGCCTGGGGGTAGTGACTTAGGGGTTTAGGGATTGTTGGTTATATACACAGTTCTCACTTTTTGCAGTACCATGTTAACTGAAACTTGTATGTATCAGAACTTTGTACTTACTTGGATTTGATGTTTCCACAGAACTGTGCAAAATGAAGACACTTATACCAATATGCAAATTGAGGAGTACTTGTGTTGCTTGATTTGTGTTTTGGTTACATGAGTATATTCACTTTGTGAGAATTATTTAGCTGTATACTTATAATTTACACAGTCTTCTGTATGTATGTAGTACTTGAATAAAAACAGTATTGATTATCTTCCTTTCATCCACTCATTCTCACCATTCAATGCCTCTTTCATGGTATGTCTTTATTCTTATTATTGTTCCTTGCTTATTTGCCTGTCTCTTCCTATAACTCTACAATCCATTCAATGGATAAGAACTATGAATTGTTTGTTCATCTTTGTATTATTTACTGTACCTCCCATGGGCCCTTACACATAGTAGGTAAATAAATATTTACAGAGTAAAATACTAAAAATTAATTAAGTGAAACTTTAGAATTCAGAAGCTTGAGTTATGCTTCAGAATTACTCTTTAATATGTATGTGATCATAAATACTTTCTCCCTTCAAAAAGCCAGAATATTACAGATGCTTTTAGTGATCCCTTTGACCACCTTCCTTCTCTGTCCTATTTTCTTCTCTCCACCCCTAGAAATAACTTCTTTGTTTTTTATTATATATCTATTTTGATACATATAAATTTAGTTAATTTCTTGAACTACTTATGGGATTCTATTGTATCATTTTTTATTTATTCTGTTAAAAGACATTTTGTTAGCTATGTTTTATAGTAAAGGCAGCACTGAAAAACCTCGCACATCTTGTGTTTAAATGTTTCTCCATATGCCATAGATACAAAATTTCTGGTCATGCTATGAATGCTATAGGTCTTTTAACTTTGCTTATGGTGTCTTTAGCTGTATAGAAGTTTTAAATTTGGATGTTGTAAAATGTGTCAGTCTTTCCATTTATAGGTTTTGCTCCTGGTGTCTTCCAGCTAACAAATGTAATTTGAGCAAAAAAGTATGGCAGGCGCTGCTTGAGATATTTGCAAACAAAACAGACAAAAATTTCTGCATTTGTGAAGTTAAGAAAACATTGTCTAACTCAAGGTCAATAATGCATTTTCTTGCGATAATTGTTAAAATTTTAACAACATTTGGATTTTTATCTATATTTTTCCATTTCGTATGTGCTAGAATCTAATTTTGTTTTGTTATCCAGTACTATTTGTTGGATAGCAGTACTGTGTCCATTCGATTATAATTCCTCTTATTTTATATACCACATACCTATAAATGCTTGAATCTATTTCTGGGTTTGTTATACTGTTGAGTTTGTTACTGTACCTATAGCATACTGTTTAAATTGCTGTAGCATTGTGGTGTTTTGCTATGTAGTAAGCCAAGTTCTTCTCTTTCTTTTTTCTTTTCCTTTTTTTTGGTGAGATTATCTTGGCTAATTTTTCACACTTACTCTTTCATGGAACTTTTATAAATTATTCTATTGGAACTTCATTTTTGAGTGCAATGAAGTTGTAGTGAATTTTAGAGAGCTGACATACTCAAAATATTGACCGTTGCACCCATAGATGAATGCTATAGTACCGTGTTTGTTTAGATTTCCTTTTATATCTTTTAGTAAAGCTAATTTTCTCAATAAGCTCCTGTACCATTTTTTGTTTGCTTTATTCTCCAGATATTGTTTGTCATAGTAGTGAATAGGATTTTTTATTTTACATTTTCTAATCATTGCTGATATTTGAAAAAGCTAGTAATTTTTTTTTAAGTGTTCATTTTCTGTCTGGTGACTTTTAGTGTATTCTCTTACTAGTTCTAATAATTGGTAGATTATACTGAGTTTTTAGGTAAATGGCCAAATTGTTTGTAGACAATAATAGCCTTGCATCTTGCTTTTCAACCTCTAAATTGTAATTGATGTAGATTTCTGGCAGATATTTTTATCGAATTAAGAAAAGTTCCTCAAATTTCTAATTTGCCAATGGTTTTTATTATGCATGGGTATTAAATTTACCAAATGCTTTTTAATATAAATTGAGATTATTATTTTTTCTTTTTCTCTCATTATGAATGACAAATAGATTTTCTAAGGTTATGAAAATTTAATTGCATTTAATATTAAATCACTATCAATTTTGGCTAGAATGATGTGAGGACACATTTTAAGATGCACATTCTCTTATAGAAAGCTGTCTGCCAAGGAGAAGGAGACGACACATTTGAAAACCTAGTGTTTGACCAAAGGTAAAGTATTAACCAGACTAATATCATTTTCTTAGTTATATTTAATTATTATTAAAGTAATTCTTTTAGTATCAGGAATGTTTGTTTCATGGTCTGCTGTTATTAAACTTAAATGCTTTGTTCTTGAATTGACAAGAAAAAGCAAGTATTACAGGGCCTACAAAATTAGTTCTCAGACAGGAATGATTTTACCCCGTTTCCCCAGGAGATATTTGGCAATGTCTAGAAACATTTTTGCTTGTCACTACTGTGGAAAGTGAGGCTGCTACTGTCATCTAATGGGTAGAGGCCAAGGATTCTGTTAAACATCCTTCAATGCACAGATTAGCCACTCCACAACAAAGAATTTTTCAGTCCAAAATATTAATTGTGCAAATATTTAAAACTCCTGGTTTTGGAAAAAAGGGCAAAGTTTTGATTGCATGAGTAGACTAAACATAAAATTTTTATGTATAATTTATTTCACTTGCTATATATTTATTAAACTAGATGGAACAGAATATGCTTTATTTTTATTGTCTTTTTTTTTTTTAGCTTTTTAGCTTCTCTTATAACTGAGTATGATAAACATCTAGGAGAACTAAATGGGCAGCTGAAATATTATCAGGTATGAAATCATAGTTATGAGGCTTTTATAATATTTCATTATGAAAATAAAAAGTAAAATAGACTCCCTCTTTTTAAAAAGACATTGATAAGAAAGAGAATATTTGCTGTAACTAACCAATTGGTGGCCCTCTGTAAATGTGTGTGAATGTATGTATGTGTATATGTTTGTTTAAAGATTCTCTTCTAGCTGGGTGCAGTGACTCACGCCTGTAATCCCAGCACTTTGGGAGGCTGAGACAGGAAGATCATTTGTGCCTAGGAGCTTGAGACCAGCCTGGGTAACATAGTGAGACTCATCTCTTTTTTTTTCTTTTTCTTTTTTTTTTTTTTTGGAGATGGAATCTCACTCTGTTGCCAGCCTGGAGTGCAGTGGTGCGATCTTGGCTCACTGCAACCTCTAACTCCCTGGTTCAAGCTATTCTCCTGCCTCAGCCTCCCGAGTAGCTGGGATTACAGGCATGAGCCACTGTGCCCAGCTAATTTTTGTGTTTTTAGTAGAGATGGGGTTTCACCATATTGGCCAGGATGGTCTTGATCTCCTGACCTGGTGATCCGCCCGCCTTGGCCTCCCAAAGTGCTGGGATTAAGTTAGCTGGGTGTGGTGGTGTGCACCTGTGGTCCTAGCTGCTCAGAAGGCTGAAGTAAAAGAATTGCTTGAGCCTGGGAGGTCGAGGCTTTAGTGAGCTGTGGTCAAGCCGCTGCACTCCAGCCTAGGCAACAGAACTGGACCTTGTCTCAAAGAAAATAAGTATTCTCTTCAGTTTTGTCTTTTAATTCAGTGTTTCCTTGCTCTTGCTGTCTTGCATGAGATATTTCTTAGGTGCTTAGAAGAATCTCTTAATCTCATTATTGTTTGCTTACATCTCTCTATTTTTAACCTAAAACTGTCTCTCATCCTTTCATACCTTCCTCCTTACCTCATTCTATCTGCATTTCCCATTACTTGCAGAATGGATTATCATTTTGGGTCCCAGGGCTTATGGAGAACTGAAATAATAGCACAAAATTGTTTAGGGTACAATTTGAGTTTCAATGAGCTACATGTTTAGAATATACCTAATATTTATAATGTGTTTATTTGATCTGAAAATGTCTTTTAACGTTTTCCCCTAAAATTTTGACCTTTCTGATACTGTGATAACCATATAATAGAAGTATTTCTTAAATAGAACTTATATGTCTCAAGCTAAGCCTATCAGGAGGCAATGACCTCTCTTTATTAGAGCTTGAATATACTCATGATTGTGTTTGGTTTAGATACCAATTCCTGGATAAATACAGTTGTAGCAAGGATGGCAGAGTTGGATTTCATTAATGCAAATAGAAGAGAGTATAATGACTTTATATTAAAACACCCTGGCCAAGTGTGTTGGCTCACATCTGCAATCCCAGCACTTTGGGAGGACAATGTACGGAGATCCCTTGAGGTCAGGAGTTTGAGACCAGCCTGGCCAACATAATGAATTTCCGTCTCTATTAAAAATACAAAAATTAGCCAGATATGGTGCCATACACCTGTAATCCCAGCTACTTGGGAGGCTGAGGCAGGAGAAATCACTTGAACCCGGGAGGCAGAGGCTGCAGTGAGCCGAGATGGTGCCACCACACTCCAGCCTGGGCAACAGAGTGAGACTCTGTCTCAAAAAAATAAATAAATAAAATATAGTAAAGCAGCCCCTGAGACTGATTTCCTCAGAATGGGGCCGTGTGTGTGGCAGACACTAAGCACTTTCTCCCTTCCTTTTCTTTCTATGCGTGGACATGAAGGGATCCTACTGTATACTTTCAAGTGTAGCACATAGTAGGCCCTTAAATATTTAATAAATGATTAAATGCCAAGGTTTATGGGAATAAGATGATTAGAGCTAGCTTAATAAGCCCTTACTTATCAATTAATGCATTGATATATAGCTTTACTAAAAGAACACATAATGCTTCCAGTTGCTAAAAATAAAATTAGGTTCTTTCACTGCATTTGAAATTATGTAGGCTTTCATTTCCAAGGTTATTTCTCAAATACATAAACGTACAAAGTTGTCCTCTAGACCCAAATATCAAATAAAAGCATTTCATTAAAATTATAGTGTCTTTTATCATAAAGTCTTTCTGGTCTTTACTGTGTATTTCTTAGCCTGTAGTCATTTAAATTTAGGACAAGCATAGTAATGTCTTTTAATCTTCCTAGCTGACAATTAAAGAGCAACGGAAAGCTCTCTTTTGCACAGATGATATTTTCCTTTTGTTTTCAGGAGTAGTGAATTTAAAGTTTCTGCTGAATTTACTCTTTCTAAATTCCTATAATAACATATTATGTACTTTGGTTGTTATAACATAGGATAGCTAATTATCTTGAAATTAAATTCTTTTAAATTTTTTATAATCTGATTCGTATATTTCTTTAATCGGCTATTTTACTAAGATGTTTAAGTTTGTTTTTCCATTTTGCATTCTTTACCGCCAGAGGGTGATCACTGAATTAATTACAAGAGAGAAATAAACTGTGCTAGAAAGCCTAAGAGTCTTTGATGATAAAAATAATTGCTCCTTCTTTTAGAGAAAAAAAAATGTTGACAGCTAAGAGTGGTTGCTCAGATAGATGTGATTGATTAGAAGTACTAGTTCTTATGACTTATTGACCTAGTCAAAAAATAGTGTATCTCCAAAGCAGGAAAAGTAGCACTGCAATTCTCTATATGGACAATTTTTTGCCAGAAAATATAAATAGAAGGGAAAAATTTGATGATGTGAGAAATACTGTGTGGATTTCACTTCCTTCCAAATGTAAATATTTTGAAATATTTTACAGTAAGGAATTTATAGTGAGAGTGTTACAATCCATCTTTAGTCTTAGCTAATGAGTATATATCTTACATAATTGTTTAAGAGTAATAAACATTCTTTAAGATGCACTGATAGTTTTGCAACTTTTAAAGATGAGTTTATTGGCTGCAGTGGGCTGTGATCATGCTCTCGAGAACACTCCAGCTTAAGAGACAGAGTGAGACGCCATCTCAGGGAAAAAAAAAATTATTAAAAAATTATAAAATCAAGATAATTGCTACAATAAATCCAAACCTCTTGCCATGGCATTCTCAAAACCCTGTACCTGTCTTTCCAATTTTATCTCTCACTGTATCGGTCCATATATGGTCAGTGCTCAATTATCTGGTAGTGAATTAATTCATGTTGGTTTAATTGTGTTTCAGGCATAACGGGGACCTTGGAAAAGTTCACCTTTCAAACCAAATTTATAGTTAGCATTCACTATTCTGATCTCCTAGACCAAGCTGCCTTTATCTTCTCTGGTTGAAAGGGAGAGAAAAAGGCTTGGAGAACTGCTTGTTCCACCTGTCCCTTGTGAAGGTGTACTCCAGGATAAGCTTCTCTCCTTTAGCCTAGGAAGCACAATCAAGACTAATACACAATCATCAATTGATTACAGTTTTAAGTGAGATTTTGCATGCTTTTACATATAAATTCAGGGTATTTTTTTCGGGGGGTGTGTGTGTGTATGCTTTCCACTTTCTCATTCACACTTACTGAGAGTTTACTTATTTTTTTGCTATTTTGCTTTTACTCATATTTTCACCAATTTTAAATGCTCTTTCTTTTTCTTTTGAAATCCTAACATCTTTTTACTCCTTCAGAGAGCATTAATCAGATCTTCATTTAATTCCCTTTCTAGTGTGCATTTTAGTCTTCCTTGTATTTTAGTTAGGTGTTTTTTTTTTTTTAAACCATCTTTCCTACTATTTTTCAATGAGCATGTCTGTTTACCTTAACAGCCTTGTATGGTACAGAGAGTTTAGATAGTTAATGAAGGTGGTGAATCAGAGACTGAATGAATGACTGCTAAAAAAGACCTCCATTTTCTTCTTGCTGTTAGCATTTTACCTTTTGAAATACTAGAAAAATACACATGCTTATATGGGCTTCACTAAACTGAGGTGAATTAACTAAGATATACATTCAAGATACAGGAACCATCTGGTATTTGTTATAGTGACATACTCCAGAATATCTTTCATCTGTTTTTCACAGCTACAAGTCATAGGAATTACATTTATAAATATTTCCCACTGTGTTACATAAAATCTTTCTATTTTATTTATATTTTATTTAAAATGAATGTTTTATTGTATTCTGTTTATTAGTAAACTATCCATATTAATTATCACTTTGTTAGAAATAAAGAATAAGTCTTTCTAATCTGACACTAGACCAGTGTCAGAATCTGATTGCTTACGTGAGTGATCTACTTAATGGAGAGCTGATTGTCTGGAAAATGTATTGCGAAACCATATTTTATTCTTTCAGAAACAAGTGGGTGAGATGAAACTACAGCTTGAAAATGTCATCAAGGAAAATGAAAGGTAAATCAATTAACTATTGGTTTTATCTTTTATTGTCTTAGGTAACTTTTATTTTTGTTATTTGATATTTGATAGCTATAATATTAATAGTTAAGAATGTGGACTCTGGGGCCTGATTTTTCTATTTGACTCCTAGCTCAATTACTTGTTAGCCATATGACCCTGGACAGGTTACTTCCCTTTCTGTTTTAGTGTCCTCTTCTATAAATCAGATATCATGATAGAACCTATTTCATAGGGCTGACTGTAAGGGATAAAGTAAGTACTTGGAGTAGGGGACAAAATAAGCACCTTACAAATATTAGCAATCAATAATGTAGTATATAATATATATGTATACTGGAAAACATATTGATAAAATGAAAACTTCTCAACATACCACTCAGCTTGAGTGTTAAAATGTTGCCAATACTGGTGCATCTGTCCATGATTTTCTTCCATTTCCCATCCTTCTCTTTCTCTCTGCCAGAGATAAACACTATCTTGAATTTTGTGTTTATTATTCCCTTGCTTTTACAGTTTTTTTATAGGTATGTGTATCTCCAAGCAATATACTTTTTAGTTATATATTTTTAAAGACTGTATAAAAATGGTATCTAGTGTTCTAGGACTTTTTTATTCAATAACACAAGTGCAAGAGTTTCAAGAAAGGAAGTTGCTGAATTATAGGTTATATGAATAGCAATTTTGCAATATAATATCAACTTAATTTCCAAAATAGCTATACCAATTTACACTCTTACCAGTGATATTTATGAGTTTATATTGATCCATATCTTTTAATAGCTGTGGCTCTTGTTAAGCTTCCTAATTTTCATCATTTTGACTGTTAAATACTTTTTTATTGTGGTTTTAATATGCATTTTCCTGAATACTAATATTGTTGACTTTTTTTTTTTTGAGACAGAGTCTTGCTCTGTCTCCCAGGCTGGAGTGCAGTGGTGCGATCTCTACTCAGTGCAAGCTCCGCCTCCCGGGTTCGTGCCATTCTCCTGCCTCAGCCTCCCAAGTAGCTGGTACAGGCGCCTGCCACCATGCCCAGCTAATTTTTTTGTATTTTCAGTAGAGATGGGGATTCACCATGTTAGCCAGGATGGTCTCGATATCCTGACCTCATGATCTGCCCGCCTCAGCCTGCCATTGTTGACCATTTGTATGTTTATTTACCTGTGTGGTTTTCTTTTCTCATAAAATGCTTGTTCATATATTTTCCCCATTTCTACTTACCTTTTTCTTATTAAATTGTCAAAGTGCATTATGTGATCTGTATTCTGAAAATTTGTTGATGTGCCAGTCTCAACGCAGTAAACAATAACCATTCTAGAAATTTCAAACAAGAAAGGATTTAATTCACTTACAGTTAAGTGCTACTAAATCATTGGTTTTACAGTTACACCTCAGAGACTATAATCCTGAGGTCAGGAATTTATGGTGCTACCACCATCCCTATTACTACCATGGCAGCATCGTTTCCATAAAGCTGCAGACTTGATATTGGAAAAAGGACCATATGATATTGACTACAAGAGACATTTTTGTCTATCCAGTTTTACTTACCAGCCACTATATCAACAGAAAAATGATCTCAGCTCACTTCTGCCTTCTATATCTCCCTTCAATGCCTCTCACTGGTAAAATTTTAATCTTATCCACAACTTCAGCTGCAAGACATCTGGACAATGTAGTTTGAGACTTTTCGCCCCTGGGACAGAGGCCAGAATATGGAAGGGGACAGAAATAAATAATTAGTGCCAGTGGTTCATAGAACACATTCGATAATAGGTGTTTCAAATCTGTATTCCCAGAATGTGGTGTGTTTGATTAACAGAATTTTTTTTCTTTTTTTTTTTAACTTAAAGTATTTGAATCTCTCACTCTTCTCCTGTGGTTATTATTCTTTGTATCTCCCGTAAGAAGTCCTTTCTCAGCCTAACATCATAGAGATCTTCTCTTATGTTTGCTTCTAAAAAATGTTTAAAGCTTTTCCATACCAAGTTTCTTAACTTTAACCCATAAAATTCATATAACTGGACTGAAATCTGATACATCTTTTTTTGTTGACTTTTAACTAAATATCCAAAGTTTTTTTAGTTCTAAATTTATTCAAAACATGGGCTCTTTTAAAGTTTGACATTCTTTTATTGTATTCTATATTATACAGTAATTTTATTTTTATTTTAATTGCATTTATTTTAGTGTAGCTATATTTGAATTAATACATGCCGTTCCTTAAAATTACATAGCACACCCATGGAATTGTCTTGCCCTTGGCTATTTCATGATTTTCTCTTCCTTGTATTTTCCATTAGTTTTCTTTCCTTCTGATTTCCAAAACCTTCACATATTTAAGCTGTCAGTGTTTACTGAAGTGCAAAATAAAGTAAATCTTTTAATTGGGCTTTTAGTTTTTCTCATTTATTTTTGTTTTTTTCCCATGGGAAATTTTTTTTAACCTTAATATTTTATAATTTACTCTTCTTTTCCAAAATACTTATTAAGCAGGAATATTCTCTTCCTAGTAAAGAATATTATAAAGGTTTCTGAATCACCAATATACTTAGATAAAGCTTGTATATTAATGTGCTGAGAATAGACAAGGTGTTTTATGGTTGAGATAATCATTTAATTGTTTCCTATATTGGACTTTATATTATTATTTTCATATCCAGGTCTTTTGAAGCCAATCTTTAAAATCTGCCTTCACCTATTTAACGGTAATGCAGTCATGTCTCATGAATATGTTTATTCCTAGTACAATAGGAAAGTGTAAAAAAAATGGATTCTAAGTTTATTAAAGACACTTTTGGTAACTTGATAGTGTTAATCAGGTTTTAAAATGAACTCTACTGATTATGTCATTAGGACAACATCCTACTTTTAATTATATGTTGCAGCTAAGGACTACAAAATCAAAAGAATTTATTATTTTTAAGGAAAATACCTTAAATAAATATACATGGACAGGTCTAAATAATGGAAGGTAGCAATGACGTGGATTATGTAAAAGTATACAATTTCACATTACTGAATTTTGGAAAAATTTTAATACTTACATTTGTATATCAGTGTATATTATCTGAGACTTTACTACAAATAAGAAATAATGAAGTCATTTTGTAAAACTCAGACTGAGGAAAAAGTAAAAAAAATACATATTATTATTATTAGTATTCTCCCTTCCATTTTGAAATCCTTGAAATGTATTTCATGTTGAGATTATAGAGGTTTTTGTTTTGTTTTGCTTTGTCTTGTTTCTTTCTCAATACTATTTTTTCCTCCTCTCATAACTTTCCAGAGGAAGGAAATTGAGTAAGATAATTGAATAAATGAATGAATACATGTACAGCATTTTCTGATACTAAGTAAAACAAAGTAAATTGTATTGTTGTCATTTTTTATTTTACTATTGAGGGTATGGAAGACATCATCTGTTGCCAGTACAAGAGCTGTTTTTTTCCTTCATGCATAGTCACATAACCCTAATTTTGTTCCAGTGGCAACGTGCTCAGGGAGGATGAGCTTCTTCCACAACCTGAGATAATAAATCATTGACCTAAACCAGTTTTTATGTCTTTTTGCCAGGAATTGGCTTGGAAGTGGACATGTGACCTAGTTTTAGCCAGTGAGATATAAAGGAAAGTCTCTTGTGGAGCTTCTGAAAAAGCTTTTTCTCTCTGATAAGAGGAGAGAGGGCAAAAAGAAAGCTTTCCCCTTTTCCTGCTCCCTGTCGTTTTAGAAAGTGATGTGTGAAGCTGCTATAGCCATTTTTTAACTATGTGTGTAGGTATCAGCAACATGAGAAGATTAGAAGAAGAGAAACATGAGGAAACCTTTGCAAAGTCCTTAAATGATATTATTGAGCTGCTGAAGCAAATCTGGAACTGTATACCTTCCAAGTTAATATTAGGTGAAGTAAGAAAATAGTCATTCACAACTGTTGAGTGATTACTAAATGTCAGGCACCATTTAAGGCTTTGAGATACATTAGTGAATAAAATAGACAGAAATAGCTATTCTCATTTATTTGTTGGGTGTTTTATTACTTATAGCCAAAGTGTGCTGATAAAGAGATTTAATTACATCTGTCAGGGGTTCACAAACTGTAGCTTGTGGGTCAAATCTGGCCTGCCACATCTTTTTATAAATAAAATGTATTGGATCACAGCCATGCTTAGTCATTTAAATCTTGTCGACGGCTGCTTTGTTTTATGTGCCTATGAAGTTAAATAGTGGTGACAGAGATTGAATGGCTCACAAAACCTAAAATATTTATGTACTCTCTGGTCCTTTACATAAAAAGTTTACTAATCCCTGATACATGGAATGTTCTTTCACTGCAGAATCTCTTAAACTAGTCTTTAACAGTCACTAAAAAGTTTTTTTGAAATTTAAAACTATCTGAAGATATTTAGGCATATTTATATATAGCTTTAGAACACAGACACGTAAAACTTCAACAAGATTATAAAGTTAGTATTTAGTATATAAAGTAGTTAGTATACGAATCTAGTGTGTAGTAATATTTGGCATCTTATTTTTTATTTTCTGATAGCCTGATATTTGTTTTTTTTACATTACAACTAAATATGATACAGATTTAAATAGCATTATACAATAGAATTATTTTAAAAACATTTTTATTGATGTGCTTTCATAATTTGACTAATGATAATCAATGGTAAGATATTAAATTTGATTTTACTTTCCCTAATTATGCCATTCAAGTGTGCTGACAATAGCCTATGAATACAGTATAGTAAATATTTAATATCTATTTGAAATTTGGGAAGAAGTTCATGTATATATTTACAAAAACAATAATAAAGCCATTATTTTTCAATGGTAGCCCAGAAAAAGATATTCTCCTCCCTTCAAATTGATTTGTTTATGGAATTTCGGAAGATGTGATGTAAATGCTTTTCCTGTTCTTGAGTGAAAAAGAGAAAAGAAATCTCTGGGATGACATGATCAACACCACTATGCTGGCACTACTCAAGGTCATGACACTGTGAAGAAGACTATTCCCCAAAGCCCGCCAGAATCCTGTCTGCCTAAGCTTTAATCGTGAAGTTTTAAGTATCTATTTTTAATAATCTCATGAAAAGCCAAAACTAACCTGGTTTCTCTGTGTGTCTTGGTTTATAATTGAGTTTATGTTTTTGTATTTATGTATGTATAGACCTCTCATCAAACTTCATTTTGTTACTAGTCTTAAGTCACTCTGACCTTATATTGGCTTCTTTAAACATGGTAAACTAGTTTCAACCTGAGGACCTTTTACCTGTTTCTTCTGCCTTGAATGTGTTTCTCCAGAGCTGCACAGAACTGGACTTTTCCCTTCATCCAGTCTCTTACCAGGGAGGCATTCCTAAGTACATTATCTAGCCCTGCTCTTTCCAGCCCCTCCCCTCTTTCATTTTTCTATTATCCGATTTTATTTTATTCATAGTACCTTATTACTACTTTAATTTTATTTTTTTTTTTTTTTTTTACTTTTAAGTTCTGGGATACATGTGCAGAACATGCAGGTTTGTTACATAGGTATACGTGTGCTATGGTGGTTTGCTGCACCCATAAACCCATCATCCAGGTTTTAAGCCCCACATGCATTAGGTATTTGTCCTAATGCTTTGTCTCCCCTTGCCCCCCAGCCCCCAATAGGCCCCAATGTGTGATGTTCCCCTCCCTGTTGTCCATGTGTTCTCATTGTTCATCTCCCACCTATGAGTGAGAACATGCAGTGTTTGGTTTTCTGTTCCTGCATTAGTTTGTTTTAAGAATGGTGACTTCCAGCTTCATCCATGTCCCTGCAAAAGACATGAACTCATTCCTTTTTATGGCTGCGTAGCATTCCCTGGTGTATATGTGCCACATTTTCTTTATCCAGTCTATCATTGATGGACATTTGGGTTGGTTCCAAGTCTTTGCTATTGTAAATAGTGCTTCAATAAACATATGTGTGCATATGTCTTGATAGTAGAATAATTTATAATTTTTGGGGTGTATACACAGTAATGGGATTGCTGGATCAAATGGAATTTCTGGTATTATATCCTTGAGGAATTGCCACACTGTCTTCCACAATGGTTGAACTAATTTACACTATCACCAACAGTGTAAAAGCATTCCTATTTCTCCACAGCCTCACCAGCATCTGTTGTTTCCTGACTTTTTAATGATCACCATTCTAACTGGTGTGAGATGGTATCTCATTGTGGCTCTGATTTGCATTTCTCTAATGACCAGTGACGATGAGCTTTTTTTCATATGTTTGTTGTCTGCGTAAATATCTTCTTTTGAGAAGTGTCTGTTCTTATCCTTCACCTACTTTTTGATGGGGTTGTTTGTTTTTTTCTTGTAAATTTGTTTAAGTTCCTTGTAGATTGTGGATATTAGATCTTTGTCAGATAGATAGTTTGCAAAAATTTTCTCCCATTCTGTAGGTTGCCAGTTCACTCTGATGATAGTTTATTTTGCTGTGCAGAAGCTCTTTCATTTAATTCAATCCCATTTGTCAGTTTTGGCTTTGTTGTAATTGCTTTTGGTGTTTTATTCATGAAGTCTTTGCCCATGCCTGTGTCCTGAATGGTATTGCCTAGGTTTTCTCTAGGGTTTTTATGGTTTTGGGTTTTACATTTAAGTCTTTAATTTATCTCGAGTTAATTTTTGTATAAGGTGTAAGGAAGGGGTCCAGTTTCAGTTTACTGCATATGGCTAGCCAGTTTTCCCAGCACCATTAATTAAATAGGGAATCCTTTCCCCATTGCTTGTTTTTGTGAGGTTTATTGAAGATCAGAAGGTTGTAGATGTGTGGTGTTATTTCTGAGGTCTCTGTTCTGTTCCATTGGTCTATCTTTGTGGTTTGATACCAGTAACATGCTGTTTTGGTTACTGTAGCCTTGTAGTATAGTTTGAAGTCAGGTAGCGTGATCTTTTTGTTTAGCTTTGTCCTTTTTGCTTAGGATTGTCTCCAGCTTTGTTCTTTTTGCTTAGGGTTTGACTATATGGGCTCTTTTTTGATTCCATATGAAATTTAAAGTATTTTTTCTAATTCTGTGATGAAAGTCAATGGTAGCTTGATGGGAATAGCATGGAATCTATAAATTACTTTGGGCAGTATGGCCATTTTCACAATATTCTTCCTATCCATGAGCATGGAATGTTTTTCCATTTGTTTGTGTCCTCTCTTATTTCCTCAAGCAGTGGTTTGTAGTTCTCCTTGAAGAGGTCCTTCATATCCCTTGTAAGTTGTATTCCTAGGTATTTTATTCTCTTTGTAACAATTGTGAATGGGAGTTCATTCATGATTTGGCTCTCTGCTTGCCTACTGTTGCTGTATAGGAATCCTTTGATTTTGCACATTAATTTGGAATCCTGAGACTTTGCTGAAGTTGCTTATCAGCTTAAGGAGTTTTTGGGCTGAGACAATGGGGTTTTCTAAATATACAGTCATGTTGTAGTCAAACAGAGACAATTTGACTTCCTCTCTTCCTATTTGAATACACTTTATTTCTTTCTCTTGCCTGATTGCCCTGGCCAGAGATTCCAATACTATGTTGAATAGGAGTGGTGAGAGCAGGCATCCTTGTAATGTGCCAGTTTTCTAAGGGAATGCTTTTAGCTTTTGCCCATTCAGTATAATATTGGCTATGGGTTTCTCATAAATACCTCTTACTATTTTGAGAAATGCTCCATTAATACCTAGTTTGTTTAGAGTTTTTAGCATGAAGGATGTTGAATTTTATCAGAGGCCTTTTCTGCATCTATTGAGATAATCATGTGGTTTTCGTCATTGGTTCTGTTTATGTGATGAATTTCATTTATTGATTTGCATACGTTGAAAAAGCCTTGTATCCTGGGGATGAAGCTGACTTGATCTTGGTGGATAAGCTTTTTGATGTGCTGCTCGATTCAGTTTGCTAGTATTTTATTGAGAATTTTTGCATCGATGTTCATCAGGGATATTGACCTGAAATTTTGTTGTGTCTCTGCTACGTTTTGGTATCAGGATGATGCTCGCCTCATAAAATGAGTTAGGGAGGAGTCCCTCTTTTTCTGTCATTTACAGTAGTTTCAGAAGGAATAGTACCAGCTCCTGTACACCCCATATCAACAGAATATTGATGTAGAATTCAGATGTGAATCTGTCTGGTCCTGGGCTTGTTTTGGTTGGTAGGCTATTAAGTACTGCCTCAATTTTAGAACTTGTTTTTGGTCTATTCAGGGATTCGACTTCTTCCTGGTTTAGTCTTGGGAGGGTGCATGTGTTCAGGAATTTATCCATTTCTAGATTCTCTATTTTATTTGCATAGAGATGTTTAGAGTATTTTCTGATGGTAGTTTTTATTTCTGTGGGATCAGTGTTGATATCCTCATTATCATTTTTTATTGTGTCTATTTGATTCTTCTCTCTTTTCTTCTTTATTAGTCTAGCTAGAGGTCCGTCTATATTGTTAATATTTTCAAAAAGCAACTCCTGGATTCATTCATTTTTTGAACAATTTTTCATGTCTCTATCTCCTTCAGTTCTGCTCTGATCTTAGTTATTCCTTGTCTTCTGCTAGCTTTTCCATTTGTTTGCTCTTGCTTCTCTAGTTCTTTTAATTGTAATGTTAGGGTGTTGATTTTAGATCTTTCCCACTTTCTGATGTGGGCATTTAGTGCTATAAATTTCCCTCTTAACACTGCTTTAGCTGTGTCCCAGAGATTATGGTACATTGTGTCTTTGTTGTCAATGATTTCAAATAACTTCTTGATTTCTGTCTTAATTTTGTTATTTACCCAGTAGTCATTCGGGAGCAGGTTGTTTAATTTCCATGTAGTTGTGCAGTTTTGAGTGGGTTTCTTAATCCTGAATTCTAGTTTGATAGCACTTTGGTCTGAGAGACTGTTATGAACTCCATTCTTTTGCATTTGCTGAGGAGTGTTTTACTTCGAATTATGTGGCCTATTTTAGACTACATGGTGTGTGGTGCTGAGAATAATGTATATTCTGTTGATTTGGGGTGTAGAGTTCTGTAGATGTCTATTAGGTCTGCTTGGTCCAGAGCTGAGTTCAAGTCTTGAATATCCTTGTTAATTTTCTGTTTTATTGTTCTAATATTGACAGTGGAGTGTTAAAGTTTCCCACTAGTATTGTGTGGGAGTCTGTGTCTCTTTGTAGGTCTGTAAGAACTTGTTTTACGAATCTAGTTGCTCCTGTGTTTGGTACATATATATTTAGGATAGTTAGCTCTTCCCGTTGCATTGATCCCTTTACCATTATGTAATGCTCTTCTTTGTCCTTTTTGATCTTTGTTGGTTTAAAAGTCTGTTTTATCAGAGACTAAGATTGCAACCTCTGCTTTTTTTTTGCTTTCCATTTGCTTGGTAAATATTCCTCCATCCCTTTATTTTGAGCCTATGTGTGTCTTTGCACGTGAGATAGGTCTCCTGAATACAGCACACCAATGGGTCTTGATTCTTTATCCTGTTTGCCAGTGTGTGTGTTTTAATTGGGGCATTTAGCCCATTTACGTTTAAGGTTAATATTGTTATGTGTGAATTTGATCCTGTTGCCATGATGCTAACTGGTTATTTTGCACATTAGTTGATGCAGTTTCTTCATAGTGTCATTGGCCTTTATACTTTATTGTGTTTTTGCAGTGGCTGGTACTGATTTTTCCTTTCCATATTTAGTGCTTCCTTCAGGAGCTCTTGGAAGACAGATGTGGTGTTGACAAAATCCCTCAGCATTTGCTTGTCTGTAAAGAATTTTATTTTTCCTTCACTTATGAAGCTTAGTTTGGCTGGGTATGAAATTTTTGGTTGAAAATTATTCTCTTTAAGAATGTTGAATATTGATCCCCACTCTTCTGACCTGTAGGGTTTCTGCAGAGAGATCCAGTGTTAGTCTGATGGGCTTCCCTTTGTAGGTAACCTGACCTTTCTCTCTGACTGCCCTTAATATTTTTTTCTTCGTTTCAACCTTGGAAAATCTGATGATTATGTGACTTGGGGTTGCTCTTCTGAAGGAATATCTTAGTGGTGTTCTTTGTATTTCCTGAATTTGAATGTTGGCCTGTCTTGCTAGGTTGGGGAACTTCTCCTGGATGATATCCTGGAGAGTGTCTTCCAACTTGGTTCCATTCTCCCTGTCACTTTCAGGTTCCCCAGTCAGTCATAGGTTTGGTCTTTTCACATAGTCCCATATTTCTCAGAGTCCTTGTTCATTCCTTTTCATGCTTTTTTCTCTCATCTTTCCTTCACATTTTATTTCAGTAAATTGATCTTCAGTATGTAATATCCTTTCTTCTGTTTGATCGATTTGGCTATTGATACTTTTGTATGCTTCACTAAGTTATGCTGTGTTTTTCAGCTCCATCAAGTCATTTATGTTCCTCTTTAAACTGGTTATTCTAGTTAGCAGTTCCTGTAATCTTTTATCAAGGTTCTTAGCTTCTTTGCATTGGGTTAGAACATGCTTCTTTAGCTAAGAGGAGTTTTTTTATTACCCACCTTCTGAAGCCTACTTCTGTCAATTCTCTAACCTCATTCTTGGTCCAGTTTTGTGCTCTTGTTGGAGAGGAGTTGCGATCATTTGGAGCAGAATAGGCATGCTGGGTTTTGGAATTTTCAGCGTTTTTGCACTGATTTTTCCTCATCTTCATGGATTTATCTACCTTTGATTTTGAGACTGATGACCTTTGGATGGGGTTTTTGTGTGGGGGTCTTTTATGTTGATGTTGTTGCTTTCTGTTTGTTAGTTTTTCTTCTAACAGGCCCCTCTTCTGCAGCTCTGCTGCAGTTTGCTGGAGGTCCACTCCAGACCCTGTTTGCCTGGGTATCTCTAGTGGAGGCTGCAGAACAGCAAAAATTGCTACCTGCTCCATCCCAGAGAGGCACCAGCCTGATGCCAGCTGGAGCTCTCGTATATGGGAGGTCTGTCAGCCCCTGTTGGGAGGTTTCTCCCTGTCCGGAGGCATGGGGGTCAGGGACCCACTTGAGGAGACAGTCTGTCCCTTAGCAGAGCTGGTGCGCTGTGCTGGGAGAATCCCTCTTGTCAGGATCAGCTGCTTTCTTCACAACCAGCAGGCAGGAGCGATTAAATCTGCTGAAGCTGTGCCCACAGCCGCCCCTTCCTTAGGGCAATGGGGGTTTTGTCTGTAAGGCCCTGACTGGGGCTGTTACCTTTCCTTCAGAGATGTCCCGTCCAGTGAGGAGGAATCTAGAGAAGCAGTCTGGCCACAGCCGCTTCGCCACACCCAGCCCAGACTTCCCAGCCTCCTTAGCACTGTCAGGGGGAAAACTGCCTGTTCAAGCCTCAATAATGGCGGATGCCCCTCCCCCAGCCAAGCTTGATCATATCAGGTCGACTTCAGACTGCTGTGCTTGTGGTGAAATTTCAAGCCAGTGGTTCTTAGCTTGCTGGGCTCTGTGGGAGTTGGACCCACCAAGCAAGACCACTTGGCTCCCTGGCTTCAGCCCCCTTTCCAGGGAAGCAAACGGTTCTGTCTCACTCTCATTCCAGGTGCCACTGGGGTATGAAACAGCCGCCCAGTTTTGTGCTTGAAACTCAGGGCCCTGGTGGTTTAGGCACACGGGGGAATCTCCTGATCTGCAGATTGCAAAAACCGTGGGAAAAGCATAATAACCAGTCCCTCACTGCTTTCCTTGGCTGTGGGAGGGAGTTCCCCAGCTCCTTGCGCTTCCTGGGTAAAGCGACACCCCCCCCCCCCGCTTCTGCTCACCCTCCATGGGTTGGACCCACTGCCTAACCAGTCCCAATGAGATGAACTGGGTACCTCAGTTGGAAATGCAGAAATCATCCTCCTTCTGCATTGGTCTTGCTGGGAGCTGCAGACCGGAGCTGTTCCTATTTGGCTATTTATTACCTGAAAGTACTTATCTTCTTGGTTATTATTTGTCTTTTCCACTAGAATGTATGAGAGCAGGACCCTTGTCTCTTCTACTACTGTATACCTACCACCACTGAACAGTGCTTGGTATACATTAAATTGCTCAATAAATATTGAAGGAATGATTTCATATATTAAAAATATAAACATACATATATTCATACCTGGATCTTTTTGCTGTAAAAAACAGAGGCTTGAGTCATTTTAAGTAATAAGGAATATATGATGAGGAGATACATGGAATTTTAACTAGAACTGGGAAACAGTTAGGAATGTCTCTACAGGTGTGTTCTTCATACCAGTTCATGTGGCCTTATGGTCTCCGCTATGGTGGTGCCCCTCTGTGTAGCTGCTCCTTCTTCTTTTCCAACCAAAAGACTGATTCTCTCTCTTCTCTAGTCCAAATCCTGAAGAAACCCAGTCTTGTTGGTTTAGCTAATTGCCATCACTTGTATTTGTCAACGCTTTTTATACCAGTCACCTGTTGATAGGACTGCCCTCAGAAAATATGCAAAATTGTAATCTAATCATTGGCTTCTGTCTGTGCACAGAATAGTGCATGCTGTCCCCAGAGCCATGGGCTCTGGGCAAAGGCTACTTAAGTCTGGATATGGCAGATACCATGACTATAACATGTCCAGTATATATATAAGAATGTCTTTATAGAGCACCTCACTTTGGCTTTAGACATCAGAGAAGGCTTCAGTGAGTGGATAAAATTTGAGCTGAGTCAGAAGGAGTAGGATTTCATTCTCAATGATTTTCAGAAAGAGTAGGATAAGTAGCAGATAACTGAAGAAAACATTATATGTCAAATACATTGAGGCCTTGTAATATGGCTGTGTCTCAACATATGTAAGGGAATTATGCATGATGAGACACGCATGGCAGGTAGGGACCAGATGATATAAAATTTTATATTCTCTGCTTAAGGAATTGAGCTTTTCCTACAGACCACATAGAGTGTTCTTCAGGGGTTTTAAACAGAGGAAGGGGTGCAATTTTAGAAGGATTATTTCTAATTGCACTTTAGAACTGGAGAATACCAGATAGAAAAAAAAAAATGTGTATGATTCATTGGAGGAGCATAAGAAAGGAAACAGCAATTCTAGTTTTTAGGATCTTTTGTATTAATCCCCAAAAGAAACGCTGCACTGTGGCAGTGGTATGGATATTTTCACCAAGGAGGCTTGGATTAGTGAAATCTGTCTGATGAGGTGAGGCATCTGGAGAGTCATACCAGACAGTTGTCTAGAATGGTTTTTTTTTTCATTTATATAAAGAAATACACAAAAATATACTGGCAGCTGTGGCAGGTTGCAAATGGGCTGCTGGGGTGCCTGCCTCCCTGTGGGAGTTAACCATAGTGGTTATATGTGCATATAGTGGCATATATGCCAATATGCCACTATATCTGTCTCTCTCTTCTGTCTTATTTGATTCTAAAATTCACTAACTATCCCCCTTTTCCCACCTTTTAACACCTGCAAAAGTGAGATGCAGCTGTATTCAATGGCTTGTCAAAGGTTAATAGGCAGCAGTTTTTCTTTTTAATGGTATGTAAAAGAATGATGCATCTTTTTTTTTTTTTTTAAACAATGGCCAGAAATTGTTGGTTTATTGTATTTTGATATAGATTCTCCAATTCTCAAGTGACAGAACAATGCCAGGTACACTGATTTGGAATCTTTTTTTCACATGCACAGTACAATTTATACTTCTTTTTTTTTTTTATTATACTTTAAGTTCTAGGGTACATGTGCATAACGTGCAGGTTTGTTACATA
>NW_012114544.1:3119563-3133736 GCF_000951035.1 Colobus angolensis palliatus | reverse complement strand
AGTAAGGAAAGGATCCAGTTTCAGCTTTCTACTTATGGCTAGCCAATTTTCCCAGCACCATTTATTAAATAGGGAATCCTTTCCCCATTTCTTGATGATGCATCTTTTATTGGAGACAAATTCAATTCAAAGAAATACAGACATTGTGTTTGATTCATCTTTGTCACCTAAAAGATCAAAACTTTTATAAAGATGATCTTTGCCAAAATTTTATTTTCTGTTTGGAATAATTGGTTATAACTTTATTTCTGCAGTCCCTGCCTGGATTATTTTCTTGGTATTAGTACGTGAATTTATATGGAACCCAGTTCTTAATATATAAAATTAAAGTCTTGGACTATATGATTTCAGTTTTATTGCTTTATATTCTCATAGTAAGTGCTCTTTAAATCTTTTGAAATGATACAGCAAGTGCTAAGCTAGAAAAATAATAAAAATCATAAAGAATAACTATAAAAGCATAGCTATTTATGTAAATTTAATGTAAAAGCACTGTCTTACAGGACAATATTTATTTTCTTTAAAAAAAATATCATCAGAAATATCTTTTCTCCAGCAAAATAGTCAACACTAAGTTTGCGCAGCCTGTTTCTTTTTTGTATTACTCATGTTGTACTTGACATAACATATAATAGAAGCTCCCTTACCTTCTATCTTAGTAGTTGGTTTGTTGATTGAGAGTTAGTAAAATAAGGAATCATAAAAAGTACATACTTTAAAAATATTTGACTTTGACTTAATATAGATGTATATTATTCTTTATTTTTTATATGCCAAGGTCTTTACTTTGAGTGAGTCTATTAATTTTTTGTTATCTTTGAAAGCTATGAAAGATAGTTTTTTGTTATCTTTCATGCATAAACCATATATTTGTTTAACTCATTCTTTATAATTTCCATTTTAAATTTCTTTGAAGAAGTGTGAGAACTGAGAGATCATTTTGATCTCCTTTTAATCTTCTTTGATTTTGTAGTTTTTCTGGCTTTTTATAATTACCTTACCTACCTCTAATTAAATAGCAGTGAATTTAACAACTCATCTCTATTGGGCCTTTCATATTCAGTTTAGGTGTTATAGAAACATTAACTCTTTATACTTTTATTTATCACTTTGGGGCATATGTAATTAAATTGTGCAATTATAATAACAGTTTGTGGCAAATATGATAGATTGGCTTAACATCTGTTGCACCTTCCTTTTGGTATGCCTTCCTGTATTGCAGAGGCTGGAAAACTAAAAACTAGTTCAGGATATGAGTTCGGTTCTGCTAATGATAACCACTTGTACAATACCTAAATTGCAAAATAGTGGGAGAAAAGGCAGTGCCTGAGGCATCTATTTTGTGGCTAAGAATCTAACAAGTGTAGTATGGCTATAGAGCCAACAATTCTGGCAGTCACTTCTGTCAAAGCTAAGGCAGGGTGTTGCTGTAGGCGGCAGCTCTGGCAATAACATTCTGGTCTCAGGATCTCAGCAAAAGGATGTGATTCTAAGACCAGCAGTAGATATAGCTGCTTCCTGATTGTCCAGTTTCCTAATTGTGACCAATGTAGCAAACCATTTCTGCAATTAGCTAAACCAGTAAGACTGACTTTTTTTTCCAGAACTTGCACTAGAACATAGAGATCAGCTAATTGATAGTGATAGCAGAAAAGCAGTTATGCAGAGATATATGGTGCTGTTAGTGTTATTAATAATACAGATAACACTGTTTGCCTCCAAAACGTTTTAGATAGTCTCTTCTTAATGTCAAGCCAACCAATTATAATAGTACTTTCTCTTTTTTATTTTCCTTTGGCTCTTACATTTTGACTTGCTTATGTATTTTAATAAATACAAGTGGAACCAAAATTGTCTTACTACCTTGCATATAATATTTCTTTAGATATTTGTTGAGCTTGAATTGTTGATATTTAATTTTCAAGACGTTTAACCATACATAAAAAATAATACTTTAAAAAAGATCAGTTTCTTAAACCTTTAGGGCACTTACCTGATTTTCTTAATTATACTGCCAATATCATTGGAAAATCAGATAAAATTCATTTAATCTGTATTTATTTACAAATATATTATTACAATTATGTTATGTTTAAAAGAAAACAAGAAAGTAAGCAAAGATATAGATGATATAAGGAGCAAATAACAAGTTTGAGTACGCACATGTGCATTTCTGTTTATACACACTCATATATTAACCAACAGGAGTGTACTTTGTTTTTCAAAGACCCATGAAAAACTTACAAACATAGATATGTAGTGAAAACCCTCCCTACCACATACACACATACAAATTCCCCCCCCAAAAAAACACATAAATTATATCTACAATAAAATACAAAATGACAAAGGATGAGCACATAAAAGTTTTTAAACTATATTTTCAAATAACCCCTGAGATTAAAAAATGAATTGACAACTAAAATTAAAAACTACTTAAAATAAACACCATATCAAACTAGTAAGGTGCAGCCAAAATAGTATGCAGAACACTATGTCGTTTTTAATTAATAGAAAAGTAAAATTGAAAATAAGTAAGTCAATGTTGTTTATATTAATGACAGAGTAGGTACTGTAATCAGGCTTCTTCTGAGAAAAACTAGAAAGTTCAGACAAAACTATAAAATCTTGACAAAATCTTAACAAAAATCAAATCTGTTTAAAGAAATTGGAATCTGTGAAAAGAATTATAGGGCAAAGACTAGGAACAGAAAGAAATCCAGGGATGTAAGTCTGCATTTGGGGCTGCTTTCCCTAGTTGCATCTCACTGTCCAAGAAGAGATGGAGAGTGGTTTAAAAACTGAGGAGAGCTTGAAACAAATTTACAGACTTAGAACAATAAAAAAAATGAAGTTCAGCATCCATCACACTTATGAATAGGTGTGTTAGGATCCTCAAAATGCCACTATACTTTTTAACTTATAATATCTAGCTCATATCTAGCACAAAAAGAATTAGGAAGAGGAAGATTGAAGCTAACATGGTAACATTTTAAAAGAATCACTAGAAATAGTAGGCAGTAAAAATAGATCCACAGGGTTGGCCTTTAAAATGCTTTACCAACAGAAAACCAAACACCACGTGTTCTCACTCAAGTGTGACCTGAACAATGAAAATACATGTACACACAGAACAGAACAACACATACTAGGGGCTGTTGGGATGGGGGAGGAAAGCATCAGGATAAATAGTTAATGCATGTAGGGCTAATACCTAGGTGATAAGTTGATAGGTGCAGCAAACCACCATGGCACACATTACTTGTGTAACAAATCTGCAGGTCCTGCACATGTATCCCAGATCTTAAAATAAGATAAAACTAAAATAAATAAATAAATAAACGTGCTTAATATGGTCAGTGAAATAAGATATAATATTGAGAATTTTGTAAGAGAACTAGAAACTCTAAAAAAAGAACAAATTCTAGAACTGAAAAAAATACAACAATGGAAATGAGACATAACAAGATAATCAAATGCAACTTAATTCAGAAGAAATATTTTAACTGAATATCAATATGAAGCAGAGAGACAAGAGGATAGAAAATATAAACCTGTATGATAGCCAACTAGATGCAGCCAGGTGGAGCAGCTGCCACTGATGGACAGAGATGACTGGCGTACTCCTAGCAGATGCTCAGAAGGAAGGCACTGAGAGTGGATGGAAGAAAGACACAGAAGCTGCAATGAAGTGGGAGAAAACTGGGAATGCTACATGGGGGTACCACACACCTGGACTCATTCCTGGTCTCTGGTGGCTCCAGAGGAATGGGTGAGTTGAACTTTCAAGGAGCATGGGCCTCTGGAACCCTAGCAGGAGGACACCCTTCAACCATCATGGACACTCGAGTTAGCAGGGAGAGGTTCCAGGAGAAGTAGTAGGGGCAGCAAGCCAGCTGATGTGAATCCCAGAGGGTTTGGTGCAGGAGCATGTGTAGTGGAGCATGGCCAGGGACAAGGTTCAACTTGCTGTCTTGCTATCTTAGGAGACTTTAGCCCTAGGAGAACTGTTCATCCTGATCTCTGCAGGGTGCACTTGCCCCAGCTCAGATAGGGCCAATCCAACTTGAGCACCCCTTGGTCTGCTGCCCTCTCCTGGGTACCCAGCCTGGCCATGCCTGCCTAAAGAACAGCCTCAGGTGCCCTGGGAGCCACATCATGGCTTCTGTGCTGGTGGACCATGCCTGACTGGCAGAGAGCTCCAGCAGAGTGGCCCCAACAACCATGCACTAGCCTACACACTCCCTCTGCACACCGCAGCTACCCCTGGACCCATGGCAACTCCCCACATCTGTCTGCTGATACGTGTCTGTGTGGTCAGGTTTTGCTTTCCTTGCCCCACCAGCACATGGGAGTGTAGTCCACTCCCCTCCAGTGGCTGACCACCATTGCAGACAGAGCCCTGGTGGGAACAGAGCCAGCCAGTCCCACCCTGCCAGCACTCTACTGTTGCACTAATACTTCCATGGGAGCAAAACTAGGCTGCTCAGAGAACAGCAGATCCTCCTCCACACTGAGCGACCACAGAGAAGGCACACAGACCTGTGCCTACCAGTGCCCCTCCCCTAAGCCAGCACCACCACCTGCACAACCACCCACATAGTCACCAGCAGGGGCTCCCCACACCCATCCCAGATGAGTTGCCTCTGCCACTGTGGTTAATTCCCACAGGGAGGCAGGCACCCCAGCAGCCACTAGCAGCCTGCCACAGCTGCCGCTACTGCTGTTGCTGACACATGTGAATGAGAACAGATCCCTCTGTCACTGCACCCTGAAACACTTTGGCTGACACTACCCATTAGAGTGTAGTGACCAGTGGTCCAGAAGCTCCTGGAGCTCCCAGCACAGTGGATTTCTAACCTCATGGAGTGAGAGAACAATGTCGGGGCCCAATACAAGTCCCCAGAGTTAGAGCATACAGTCCAGATGTCAGGAGCTGAGCATTGGTCTCCTAATGTCTTTAAGAAATGAAACCAGTTAGCTAAATCTTCCCTATATGATGATCAAACCCTCAAAGTCATCAAATAGGATAAAAGAAAAAAAAAAAGTCATTGAAAGGTCAGCAGCATCAAAGATTGAAGGTGGATAAACCCAAAAAGTTGAGAAAGAATCAGTGCAAGAATCCTGACAACTCAAAAAGCCACAGTACCTCTTTTCCTCTAATCAACCACATCACATATACAGAAAGGGTTCAGAACTGGACTAAGATTGTTAAAAATGACCGAAATAGAAATCAGAATATGCATGAAAACGAAGATCATTGAGCTACTGGAGTATGTTGAAACCCAATCCAAGGAAGCTAAGAATGATGATAAAACAATGCAGGAGCTGACCGGCAAAAATAGCCAGTATAGAAAAAACCAACTGACCTGATAGAACTGAAAAACATACTACAAGAATTTCATGATGCCATCACAAGTATTAAAAGCAGAATAGACCAAGTGGAGGAAAGAATCTCAGAGTTTGAAGACTGGATTTCTAAAACAAGACAATCAGACAAGAATAGAAAAAAAAGAATGAAAAGGAATGAACAAAACCTCCAAGAAATCTGGGATTTTTTAGAGACAAAATCTATGACTCATAAGCATCCCTGAAAGAAATGGGGGGAAGGGAAGCAACTTGGAAAACATATTTCAGAGTATCATCCATGAGAATTTCCCCAACCTAGCTTAAGAGGGTAACATTCAAATTCAGGAAATGTAGAGAACCCTAGTAAGACACATTACAAGAAGATCATCCCCAAGACACATAACCATCAGATTTTCCAAGGTCAAAATGAAACAAAAAATGTTAAAGGCATCTACAGAGAAAGGTCAGGTCACCTGCAAAGGGAAGATGATTAGACTAACAGCAGACCTCTCAGCAGAAACCCTACAAGCCAGAAGGGATTGGGGGCCAATAGTCAGCATTCTTAAAGAAAAGAAATTCCAAGCCAGAATTTAATAACCAGCCAAAACAAGCTTCATAAGCAAAGGAGAAATAAGATCATTTTCAGACAAGCAAATGCTGAGGAATTTCATTACCGCCAGACCTGCCTTACAAGAGCTCCTGAAGGTAGCACTAAATATAGAAAGGAAAGATCATTATCACCCACTACAAAAACACACTGAAGTACACAGACCAGTGACACTATAAAGCAACCACATAAACAAGTCTGCAAAATAACCAGCTGACGTGATGACAAGATCAAATCCACAAATATCAATACCAACCTTGAACGTAAATGGGCTAAATGCCTCAATTAAAAGGCACAACCTTAGCAAACTAATGCAGGAACAGAAAACCAAATGCTGCGTGTTCTCACTTATAAGTGGGAGCTAAATGGTAAGAACTTACGAGCACAAAGAGGGAAACAACAGACACTGGGATTTACTTGAAAGGGGAAGGTGGGAGGAGGGAGAGGAGCAGAAAAGATAACTACTGGATACTGGGCTTAGTACCTGGGTAATGAAATAATATGTACAACAAACCCCTGTGACATACATTTACCTATGTAACAAACCTTCACATGTACCCCAAAAGTAAAATAAAAGTTAAAAAAAAAAAAAAGTAAAGACACAGAATGGCAAACTGAATAAAGAACCAAGACCCATTGGTATACTGTCTTTAAGAGTCCTATCTAACATGCAGTGACACACATGGACTCAAAATAAAAGGATGGAGGAAAATTTACCAAGCAAATGGAAAACAGAAAAAAAGCAGGAATTGCAGTCATAATTTCTGACAAAACAGACTTTAAAATGAAAAAGAGCAAAAAAAAAAAAAAGGCATTACATAATGGTAAAAGGTTCATTTCAATTCCACAAGAATATCTAACTATCCTAAATATATATGTACCCAACACAGGAGCACCAGATTCATAAAGCAACTTTTTAGAGACCTTCAAAGAGACACAGACTCCCATACAGTAATAGTGGAAGTCTTTAACACCACACTGAAAATATTAGACTGGTCATCAAGACAGAAAATTAACAAGGATATTCAGGACTTGAACCCAGCACCGGATCAAATGGACCTGTTAGACGTGTATATAACTCTCCACCCAAAAACAACAGAATATACATTCTTCTCATCACCACATGGCACATATTCTGAAATTAATCACGTAATCAGAAGTAAAACACTCCTCAGCAAATGCAAAAGAACTGAAATCATAACAGTCTCTCAAACCACAGCACAATCAAATTAGAAGCCAAAACTTAGAAATTTGCTTAAAACCATACAATTACATGGAAGTTGAGTAACCTACTCCTGAATGACATTTGTGTAAATAATGAAATTAAGGCAGAAATCAACAAGGTCTTTGAAACTAATGAGAATAAAGATACAACATACCAGAATCTCTGGGACACAGCTAAGGCAGTGTTACGAGGGAATTTATAGCACTGAGTGCTCACATCAAAAAGTTAGAAAGATCCCAAGTTAACATCCTAACGTCACAACTAAAAGAACTAGAGAACCAAGAGCAAACAAATTCCAAAGCTAATAAAAGACAAGAAATAACCAAAATCAGAGCTGAACTGAGGGAGATTCAGGCACACACACACACAGACACACACACACAGACACACACAAATTCAGAAGATCAAAGAACCCAGAAGCTGGCTTTTTGAAAAAATTAATAAAATAGACCATTAGCTAGACTAATAAAGAAGATAAGAGAGAAGATTCAAATACAATCAGAAATGACAAGGAGAATATTACTACTGACACCATAGAAATACAAACAACCATCGGATAATATTATGAACACCTCTATGCACATAAACTATAGAATCTAGAAGAAATGAATGAATTTCTAGACACATAACACCCTCCTAAGACTCAACCAGGAAGAAATTGAATTACTGAACAGACCAATAATGAATTCTGAAATTGAGGCAGCAATAAATAGCCTATGAACCAAAAAAGCCAAGGACCAGATAAGTTCACAGCCAAATTCTACCAAATATACAAAGAGCTGGTACCATTTCTCTTGAAACTATTCCAAAAAAAAATACTTATGTATTCCTAAGCAAAAAGAAGAAAGCTGGAGACATCACACTGCCCAACTTCAAACTATACTTCAGCGCTACAGTAACCAAAGCAGCATGTTACTGGTACAAAAACAGTCACACAGACCAATGCAACAGACCATAAAACTCATTTTATGAGGCCAACATCATCCTGATATCAAAACCTAACAAAGATACAACAAAAAAGAAAACTTCAGGCCAATATCCCTGATGAACATAAAGACAAAAATCCTCAAGAAAATACTAGCAAACGAATTCCTGCAGCACATCAAAAATCTTACCTACCATGATCAAATAGGCTTTAGCCCTGGGATGCAAGGTTGGTTCATCATATGCAAATCAATAAATGTGTTTCATCACATAAACAGAACTAAAGGCAAAAACTACATGGTATCTCAAATGATGCAGAAAAGGCTTTCATTAAAATTTAACACTGTTCATATTAAAAAGTCTCAATAAATTAGGTATTGACAGACCATACCTCCAAATAATAAGAGCCATCTATGACAGGCCCACAGCCAACATCATGTGGAATGTGCAAAAGCTAGAAACATTCTCCCTGAAAACTGGCGCAAGACAAAGATGCCCTTTCTCACTGACTCCTATTTGACATAGTATTGGAAGTCTTGGCCAGGGCAATCAGGCAAGAGGAAGAAATGTAATGCAAATAGGAAGAGAGGAAGTCAAACTATCCCTATTTGCAGATGACAGGATTCTATATCTATAAAACTACATAGTCTTGGTGTAAAAGCTTCTTAAGCTGATAAACAACTTCAGCAAAGTCTCAGGATACAAAATCAATGTGTGAAAATTACTACCACTCCTATACACAAAAAAAACAGTCAAGCCAAGAGCTACATGAGTAATGCAATCCCATTCCCAGTTGCAGTAAATAAATAAACAAACAAACACACAAACTACTTAGGAATACAGCTAATCAGAAAGGTAAAAGATCTCTTTACAAGAAGAAGTACAAAATACTGCTCAAATAAATCAAAGATTACACAAACAAATGGAAAAATATTCCATGCTCATGGATAGGAAGCATCAATATTGTAAAAATGGTCGTACTGCCCAGAGTAATTTATAGATCTAATGCTATTCCTATTAAACTACCATTGAGATTCTTCACAGAACTAGAAAAAACAATTTTAAAATTCATGTGGAACCAAAAGAGTCCAAATAGCCAAGGTAATCCTAAGCAAAAATAAGAAAACTGGAGACATCATGCTGCCCAACTTCAAACTATACTGCAGGGCTACAGTAACCAAAACAGCATGCCACTGGTACAAAAACAGGCACATAGACCATTGCAACAGAATAGAGAAACCAGAAATAAAGCCACACACCTACAACTATCTGATCCTCAACAAACCTAACTCAAGCAATGGGGAAAGGACTCCTGTTCAATAAATGGTGCTGAGATAACTGGCTAGCCACATGCAGAAGATTAAAACTTGACTCCTTGCCTACATCATATACAAACATTAACTTAAGATGGATTAAAAACTTAAATGTAAAACCCCTAAATATAAAAACCTTGGAAGACAACCTAGGCAATACCATTCTGGACATAGGAGTGGGCAAAGATTTTATTAAGAAGACACCAAAAGCAATTGCAACAAACGCAAACACTGACAAATGGGATCTAATTAAACTAAAGAGCTTATGCATAGCAAAAGAAACTATCAACAGAGTGCACAGACAACATACAAAATGGGAGAACATTTTTGCAAACTGCGTCTGACAAAGGTCCAATATCCAGCATCTATAAGGAACTTAAATTTACAAGAAAAATCAAACAACCTCATTGAAAAATGGGCAAGGCACATGAACAGTTACTACAAGAAGACACAGATGTGGTCAACAAGCATATGAAAAAAAGCTCAACTTTACGAATAGTTAGAGAAATGCAAATCAAAACCACAATGAGATACCATCTCACACCGGTCAGAATGGCTGTTAAAACATCAAAAAATAACAGATACTGGTATGGTTGCAGAGAAAAGGGAATGCTTTTACACTGCTGGTGGGAATGGAAACTAGTTCAGCCACTAGTGGAACGCAGTTTGGATTCTCAAAGAACTCAAAACAGAAGTGCCATTTAACCCAGAAAATCCCATCACTGGATATATAACGAAGTAATAGAAATCGTTCTACTATAAAGACACATGCACTCACATGTTCATTGGAACATTTATTCACAATGACGAAGACATAGATCAACCTAGATGCCCATCAACAGTGGACTGGATAAAGAAAATATGGTACATATACACCATGGAATACTATGCAGCCATAAAAAAGAACAAGATCATGTCCTTTGCAGGAACACAGATAGAGCCAGTGGTGATTATCCTTAGCAAATTAACAGAAAAACAGAAAAGCAAATACTTCATGTTCTTATTTATAAGTGGGAGCTAAATGATGAGAACACATGGACATGTAGAGGGAAACTACAGACACTGGGGCCTATCAGAGGGTGGAGGTTAGGAGGAGGGAGAGGATCAGGAAAAATAACTAATGGGTACTAGGCTTAATACTTGGGTTGAAAATAATCTGTACAACAAACCCCAATGACGCAAGTTTACCTACATAACAAACCTGTACATGTGCCCCTGAACTTAAAAGTTAAGTAAAAAATAAATTCAAAAAAATTTTACAAAGAGAATGTGGAACAAAATGTAATAGTGAAAATAACTAAAATTCATGTAATTAGAATCCCAGAGAGAACGGGAAAGACAGAAATAATATTTGAAGAGATAATAGCTGGAAATTTTCAAAACTAGCAAAAGTTCTATAGATTAAAGAAACACCATACATCACAAGCATGGTAATGCAAAAACATCTACAAAATCAAAGAAACTCTAAGAAAAATTCTCACAACAGAGATTATCCTCAAGAATAGCAATAAGATAACTGACTTTTCAACAGATGTGATAGAAATCGAGAGACATGGACTATCTTCAAAGTGCTGAAAAGAAAAGAAACAAACTGTCAACTAAGAATTGTATGCTCAGCGAAATGTTCTTCGAGAAGGAGAGTTAATATACGTACATTTTCAGATGAAAACTGAGAAAATTACCCAAAAAAGAAGGAAAATCCCAAAAAAGAAGGAAAAATCATCCTAGAATAAAGTTTGGAACTATGGAAAGGGTAAATATGGGAGAAAATCTAATGAATATAAACTTCTAAAAATAATGATAATGGCTTTAAAATGTTTAAGGAGACTTGAAATACGAGCCAGCAATACCATACATTTAGGAAGAGTGTAAATGGAGTTGAAATATTCTAAGGTTCTTACATTATAGAAATAGTATACTAATTTATGGTAGAGGGTGGCAGTTCTCAGATATGTTACGATGTCTGGGCTGGGCACTACAGTAAACTAAAAGATTCTATTGCTTCCAAACTAATGGAGTGGGAAAGTGGAATAATAAAATGTAATTAATTCCAGTTAATAAGCAAAGAGAATAGGAATAAAAAGAGAGATAGGTGTTTTGTTTTTTTAAAGGCAAGGAAAATAGGAAATACTAAGGTAGTTGATATAAACCCAGATACCTTAGTAATTATATTAAATTTTGCTGTACTACATGCTATAATTTTAAGACAGTCATTTACCAGAGATTAACTAAATAAATCCACGATTATATGCTTTTAACCAAAGAGATTCATAAAATACAAGAGTACAGAATGGTTGTAAATAAAAGGATAGAAAATACATATACCATGAAAGTGCTAACTAAAAACATGCTGGTAATATCAGATATAGTAGAATTTAATGTGAAACATGATTACAGATTAAAAGGCAGTTTTCATAATGATAAAAAATTATGTTTGCTCAAAATATATGACAGTTCTAAATTTGTAAGCACTCAAAAACAAAGACTCAATATAAAATGTGATAGCACTGAATGGCAGAACAGACAAATGCACCATTATAATAGGAAATATGAGCAGGTTGCTCTCAGTAAATAAAATAGCAACCAGAAAATAGTAAGTTAAGATACAGTATTTGAATAATGCAGTTAAGAAATCTCTTAAGGGACATCCATAGAATACTAATACCGAAGACCTTCAAAATATGCATTAAGTACACAGGATAGATTTCTGAAATTGACCAACTCAAAAAAAGCAACTCTCAGATTATGAAGGGATTGAAATTATTCAGATTATGTTCTTTGATGACAGTGAAAATTATGCTAGAAATCAATAACAAAAAGGTCACTAGAAAACCCCCAGCTTTTTCTAAGTTAAGTGGTATGCCTCTAAATGTTACTCAGAGGTCAAAGAACTCACAATGAACATTAGAATATATTTTCAAATGATTAATAAAGAAGATAACATAACCTCGGTGTTGCCTTTAAGGTGATTCTTAGAAAACTGTAATCTTAAGAGTATTAGGAAAAAAAGTCTAAAAATAATGATGTCTTAGAATTTGCTGAAGAGGTTAGAAAAAGGACAGCAAACTAAACCCAAGATCATATAACACCTCGGGATCAGAGCACACTCAGTGAGAGACAGCAAGCATTACAAACACAAGATTAGATACCTATTCCCCATGTATTCCAGATACTGAAGCAAACAAAATTAAACTATGTATAGGTAGTCCTTCCTTTGTATGAAGTGTAAGATTATAAAAATGACCTTGCAAGCTGAAACTGTACAAAATTATCTTAATAATAAATGGGGAATAATTATATTATTTCTGTGACCTTTAATTTTTTTGTTTGTTTTTGTTTTTGTTTTGAGACAGAGTCTCTCTCTGTCGCCCAGGCTGGAGTGGCTTGATCTTGGCTCACTGTAACCTCCGCTTCCTGGGTTCAAGCAATTCTTCTGCCTCAGCCTCCTGAGTAACTGGGACTACAGGCATGCACCACCACGCCCGGCTAATTTTTGTATTTTTAGTAGAGACGGGGTTTCACCATATTGGCCAGGCTGGTCTAGAACTCCTGACCTTGTGATACACCCACCTCGGCCTCCCAAAGTGCTGGGATTACGGGCGTGAGCCACCGCACCTGGCTAAAAATTTTGTTAAGACCCTAAAAACAGTCTTACTGTCAGTTATAATTATACTGCTTGTTATGACTACGTTTTTAACAAAGAAATACAACACTTTAATTCTCAGTGTTTCTGATATTTTAAAGTACAGTGTACTAAATATTAATTTTACTATTTTTTCATTTCATTTTACAATCAGTTTAAAGGATTAGGATAATTGATAGGTTATGATGCAGATAACAATATGATGAAAATGATGGAATATTATGTCATCTTTAAAATATTTGCAGAAAACTTTTTAGAATATGAGAGAATGCGTATGTCTCAATACTACAGTTAAAAAGACAGATTATAGCATTAGCAATACAGTATGTCATTGGTCTATTTTTTCTTTTTTAAAATTTTTTATTTTATTTTTATATATACTTTACGTTCTGGGGTACATTTGCACAACATGCAGGTTTGTTACATATGTATACATGTGCCATGTTGGTGTGCTGCACCCATTAACTCATCATTTACATTAGGCATATCTCCTAATGCTATCCTTCCCCCCGCCCTCTGCCCCACAACAGGCCCCAGTGTGTGATGTTCCCCTTCCTGTGTCCAAGTGTTCTCATTGTTCATATCCACCTATGAGTGAGAACATACGGTGTTTGGTTTTCTGTTCTTGGGATAGTTTGCTGAGAATGATGGTTTCCAGCTGCCTCCACGTCCCTACAAAGGACACAAACTCATCCTTTTTTATGGCTGCATAGTATTCCATGGTGTATATGTGCCACATTTTCTTAATCTAGTCTGTCATTGATGGACATTTGGGTTGATTCCAAGTCTTTGCTATTGTGAATAGTGCTGCAATAAACATACGTGTGCATGTGTCTTTATAGCAGCATGATTTATAATCTTTTGGGTATATACTCAATAATGGGATGGCTGGATCAAATGGTATTTTTAGTTCTAGATCCTTGAGGAGTCGCCACACTGTCTTTCACAATGGTTGAAATAGTTACAGTCCCACCAACAGTGTAAAAGTGTTCCTATTTTTCCACATCCTCTCCAGCGCCTGTTGTTTCCTGACTTTTTAATGATTGCCATTCTAACTGGAGTGAGATGGTATCTCATTGTGGTTTTGATTTGCATTTCTCTGATGGCCAGTG
>NW_012114544.1:3119035-3119513 GCF_000951035.1 Colobus angolensis palliatus | reverse complement strand
ATGGTATCTCATTGTGGTTTTGATTTGCATTTCTCTGATGGCCAGTGATGACGAGCATTTTTTCCTGTGTCTGTTGGCTGCATAAATGTCTACTTTTGAGAAGTGTCTGTTCATATCCTTTGCCCACTTTTTGATGGGGTTGTTTTTGTCTTGTAAATTTGTTTGAGTTCTTTGTAGGTTCTTGATGTTAGCCCTTTGTCAGATGAGTAGATTGCAAATATTTTCTCCCATTCTGTAGGTTGCCTGTTCACTCTGATGGTAGTTTCTTTGGCTGTTCCAAAGCTGTTTAGTTTAATTAGATCCCATTTGTCAATTTTGGCTTTTGTTGCCATTGCTTTTGGTGTTTTCGACATGAAGTCCTTGCCCATGCCTATGTCCTAAATAGTATTGCCTAGGTTTTCTTCTAGGGTTTTTATAGTGTTAGGTCTAACATTTAAGTCTCTAATCCATCTTGAATTAATTTTTGTATAAGGAGTAA
>NW_012114544.1:3105042-3118241 GCF_000951035.1 Colobus angolensis palliatus | reverse complement strand
AATACCAAATTTATTGAGAGTTTTTAGCATGAAGGGCTGTTGAATTTTGTCAAAGGCCTTTTCTGCATCTATTGAGATAATCTTGTGGTTTTTGTCTTTGGTTCTGTTTATATGCTGGATTATATTTATTGATTTGCATATGTTGAACGAGACTTGCATCCCAGGGATGAAGCCCACTTGATCATGGTGGATAAGCTTTTTGATGTGCTGCTGGATTCAGTTTGCCAGTAATTTACTGAGAATTTTTGCATCGATGTTCATCAGGGATATTGGTCTAAAATTCTGGTTTTTTGTTGTGTCTCTGCCAGGCTTTGGTATCAGGATGATGTTGGCCTCATACAATGAGTTAGGTAGGATTCCCTCTTTTTCTGTTGATTGGAATAGCTTCAGAAGGAATGGCACCAGCTCCTCTTTGTACCTCTGGTAGAATTTGACTGTGTATCCATCTGGTCCTGGACTTTTTTTGGTTGGTAGGCTATTAATTATTGCCTCAATTTCAGAACCTATTGGTCTATTCATGGATTCAGCTTCTTCCTTGTTTAGTCTTGGGAGAGTGTGTGTGTCCAGGAATTTATCCATTTCTTCTAGGTTTTCTATTTTATTTGCATAGAGGTGTTTATAGTATTCTCTGATGGTAGTTTGTATTTCTGTGGGTTCAGTGGTGATATCTCCTTTATCATTTTTTATTGCATCTATTTGATTCTTCTCTCTTTTCTTCCTTATTAGTCTTGCTAGCGGTGTATCAATTTTGTTGATCTTATCAAAAAACCAGCTCCTGGATTCGTTGATTTTTTGAAAGATTTTTTATGTCTCTATCTCCTTCAGTTCTGCTCTGATCTTAGTTATTTCTTGCCTTCTGCTAGCTTTTGAATGTGTTTGCTCTTCTTTGGTCTATTTTTAATGGAAAGTAAAAATTCTGCTAGAAAATATATTACAGAATTAATAATGGTTTTTTTCAGAGGACTTGGGGTATCTTTTCTAAAACTTGTTATATTTCTCTATTGATCATTTTCTCTATTAAGTAAATATTTCATATAGGAAAAATAAATATTGTAAAAAACACTGTTAGATATTTAAAAATAAAAACTTCTATCTTAACCAATACTTGTAAGTTTTTTAATTAGAGAATAATTTTCAAGCTCTGTCCTTTTTTAGAGTAGTTAATTTTTTTGTTTCTAAAGTGTTTACCTCCTCAGTTTTATTGTGTTTGATGAACTTTGTTTACAATAAATATGTTCTGACGTTAAGATTTAAGTTTTCTTGTTTCAAAGGAGATTTGTAATATTAGCAAATCATTCATTCACCTCTAAATGTTTTAGGTAGATGGTTGTAGTTTATTTTGTTATTTTCACTTTGAAATGTATTTACTATATTTTCTGCTTCTAGTCATATTAAATAAGAGTGTTTTCTGAAAAGTACCTTTTTTCTCTTAAGTATTATTTTAAATTAAAACAATCATTCCTTTAAGTTGTACCTTCCTTGCCTTTTTTTTTTGTAGTTGTTTTAAAGCATGAAATATCTGCAGTTTACTTTAATGTTAAGATTAAAGTCGAATTTAAGCCTTTCAATGTTATTGTTGAGCTTATATAAGGATGTGCTGAAAAATAAAGTTTCTGATATCTTGGTTTTATAGCCAGCAACCATTTTCTTCTCTTTGCTTGTTAACTGGGATTAGTAAGAAGTCTAGTGAGTTTTGTGAAACACACTGAAGAAAATAGCAAATAACTCTACAAGATTTAATATGTAATTTTCATTTAATTAACTGGATGTATGTAGCTATTTTAGAATTTTTCTGAATGGCTTGTTTTATTATTTAATCAGGGATAATACCTGAATTTTACTCTTTTGAAAAATTTTTGAAAAATTTTGAAAACTTAAATCCTCTCTAGGACAAACTGAATCATGCTTCAATTAATTGTGATTGATTTAATGCATTTGAAATTGTTACATAATCTTTTTATTCTTACAGCACAATATTTAATGGTAATTAAACACTTCTAATTTTTTATTTGAAGTCTACTTAAAAATGGTTTTGTGTAAAGAGTTGTTGTTGACCCAAATGTTTATTTAATTGACCTCAAAACAGTAATTACTGTTACTAAAATGACTTGAGACTATCGTGTTATCTGTTTGTTTCAAAGGTTGCACAGTGAATTAAAAAATGCTGTTGAAAAACAATTGGAGGCCTTTCCCCTTGGCACAGAGATAGGAACTGATACATATGCAGATGATGAAACAGTCAGAAACCTTCAAGAACAATTGCAACTAGCCAATGAAGTGAGTGTCACGTATTTTTAAAAATTATATTCTGAATTAACATGCTTTTTAAAAATTCATGTTAATCATTATTTATGGATAACAAAATCATAAAATTGTAACACGATGATTTGCTACAGTTTACAAGAATCGTTACAGGTAGCAAAACTTGTAATAAATACTCTCACTGTTATAAATATACTTGCCAAATATCCTCACTGGTTGTTAAAAATGTGTTTAATTAAATCATAAAGCTTTTAACATGATTTTTTTTCTTATGAGAATATTATTTTCTTTCTTTTTTTCTTTTCTTTTTTTTTTAATTATACTTTAAGTTGTAGGATACATGTGCAGAACGTGCAGGTTTGTTATATAGATATCACGTGCCATGGTGGTTTGCTGCACCCATCAACCCGTCATCTACATTAGGTATTTCTCCTAATGCTATCCCTCCCCTAGCCCCCCACTCCACGACAGGCCCTGGTGTGTGATGTTCCCCTTCCTGTGTCCTTGTGTACTCATTGTTTAACTCCCAGTTATGAGTCAGAACATGCAGTGTTTGGTTTTCTGTTCCTATGTTAGCTTACTGAGAATGATGGTTTCCAGCTGCATCCATGTCCCTACAAAGGACACAAACTCATCCTTTTTCATGGCTGCATAGTATTCCATGGTGTACATGTGCCACATTTTCTTTATCCAGTCTATCATTGATGGACATTTGGGTTGGTTCCAAGTCTTTGCTATTGTGAATAGTGCTGCAATAAACATACATGTGCACGTGTCTTTATAAGAGAATAATTTATAATTTTGGGGGTGTATACACAGTAATGGGATTGCTGGATCAAATGGAATTTCTGGTATCATATCCTTGAGGAATTGCCACACTGTCTTCCACAATGGTTGAACTAATTTACACTCCCACCAACAGTGTAAAAGTGTTCCTATTTCTCCACATCCTCTCCAGCATCTGTCATTTCCTGACTTTTTAATGATTGCCATTCTAACTGGTGTGAGATGGTATTCCATGGTCATTTTGATTTGCATTTCTCTGATGGCTAGTGATGATGAGCATTTTTTCAACAAACATATGAAAAAAAGCTCATCATCACTGGTCGTTTGAGCAGCTATGTTAAATATATCCTGTTTTCAACTGTAATTTTTTGTAAATTTTATTCATAAGGGAATTTTATTTTAATTTACAATGTTACATCCCAGATGTTTCATATCTTGTATGGGTTTAAATCCCCATTCTTCTACTTTTCAGCTGTGTGATCATAGAAAAAACTCTTGTGCCTCAGTTTCCTCATTTATAAATGGGGGCTACAAATTCTAAATTACAATTTTGATTTGATAATTTTCTGAAAATTCAGTTTTATTTCATGAAAATTCAGTTTTATTTCCTGAAAATTTGGTTTTAAAATTCTATAATTATGAAAGTGATACTTTAGGTAAGTCAGAAAGGCTATCTTTAGCTTGATAAGGAACATATATTTAACACTAATTTTTTTTAAAGTATGAATGGAAAGAATTTTTAAATGTGATGAAAGAAAGAAAGAATGAAAACATGCTGTTTGTTCTAGACTAGGAAAGATTTATAATTGACTTCATGGGAGTAAATAGATATTAATTTAGGCTTATATGTCTAGCACATATGTAAGTTAATAAATTTGCTTATTTATCAATATCATTATTATCATTACTGAACAGCAAGACTCACAAATAAGAATTAAAATTATGTGCAAAAGGTGCTGTGTAGTATAAATATATTGCTTTAGGAGCCAATAGCAATAACACAGTACTAAATATCTAGCTTAATATTTTTAGTTTAAAATATTTTTCTGTTACAGTATGATTTATAAAAATCTTTCTAGAAGTCAGTTTGGCAAGAAGAGCCTTAGAAATGTTTGCACTATTTGATGCAGTAATTAGATGATGATACCACATAGATTTTATGAATTTGTTCTAAAGAAGTGAATATAAAAATTTTTGAATAAATATGTTCATTATAATATTTCTTGTAATGAAACATTTGACATAGTTTAAAAATCTTAAATATGGAATCAGTTAAATTGTAGTTTGTCCAAATAATAAGCATACCATTTTTAAAAATTATGTAGTGTACATCATAATCACTTGAGGACTTTTTGAAACATGGATTTCTGCTCTGCCTCCCCATCCCACCACCACCCCAGTTTCTGATTCGAGAAGTCCGAGATAGAGCTCAATACTTTACATCTCTAACAGTTCTGAGGTGTTGCTGATGATGCTGGTCCTTTAAGAATCTGGGTTGTATAACTACTAGTCTAGGTGATTTTTGTCATCAGACAGGTCTGGAGAAACAGTGGGACATTTTGAGGTATGAGGCATTTTTACGACCATTTTACTGAAAAGAAAACTTGAGTCTTAAGAAAATGAAGTGAATTATCCAGGACCATTTGGCCAGGAATTAGAGATCTCACTCATATCTTCTGGCTCCAGATTCTGTGTTTATCTACAAATTTTAAAACCACTTTTAAAATTTTTAATTTGCCTTCAGTTTTTTTTTTTTTTTAATTTTAGACAAAACTAATCTATTGTGTTAGGAACACAAGGAAATAGTTATTTAGGAGAAGAGTATAGTAACTGGAAGAGATCACAAGAGGGGCACCTGGCTTCTAGGTGATGGTAATAATGTTCTCTCTCTTGAACTGGGTGCTGGTTACATGAGCGCACTTACTTTGTAAAAATGTACAATTTGTTCGTTTTCTGAATGCATGGTATACCTCAGTGTTCTCCAAGGTGCCTTATGTTTTTGTGGGTTACATATCTATCAGTATTTATTGTATTACAAATTAAAACTGAGACTTAAAAAAAAAAAAGTAGGAGCATAAGCACACAGTCCATTAGCCCTTAGAACAAGGATGACATCACATCATATAAACTCTAGAAAACTCCACTGTACATTTGTGAGAGGATGAGAGTAAAAATGCAAATAGTGTTAACATATTATTCTGAAGATAAATTTGACTTCAAGGACTTTTCAAAGTCTAAGAGTTTCTGTACCACACTTAGATAATACTATGTGCAAACAATAGTTAGTGACCTGAGAAAATTCTCATTATAAAATGGCAAGTAAAAATAGCCCACTATATGGTCCCTAATTTTGTTAAAATAATTACAAAATTCTTTCTCAGCATCACATTTATAAACATGAATGCATCAACATTTAAAAAGATGACTGTATCTAGATGTTAGCAGTGTTTATCATCAGGTAGTAAAATTATAGCTGATTCTGATTTTCTCCTGTTTTTCTCTGTATTTTCCTAAATTTCCACAATGAAAATTTATTACTTCTATGATCAGGAAAAAAATATTGTGCTTTACCAGGGGACAGTTTTCTTCTTCATCAGTTTCTAGGGCTTATACTTTCTTTTGGAACAAAGAACATGGTTTAAGTCTACATCTCTGTTAAGGATTTTAATTTTAGCTAAATCTGAGTAAAAACACAATTTCAAAATAAGGAACTTTATGTCTTCAGGTTTACTTTCTAATAAATTATTAATAAAACTTCATATCAAAAATATTATTACTATAATACCATCTTTACACAGTTCTGTTTTATTTTATGACTTTATAAGAATTTATTCTATAAAAGAAAAGGATCCATTTGTACTATACAATAAATAGCCTGCTGATAATTTAATGAGTTATCCAATTTTTTTAATAGGAGAAAACTCAGGCTGTAGAACTCTGGCAGACTGTTTCTCAGGAGTTGGACAGACTACACAAGCTTTACCAGGAACATATGACTGAGGCCCAAATTCATGTATTTGAAAGTCAAAAACAAAAGGTAATCTTGGATTTCATTGTTTTCTTGTATATCAGTAAGAAATTGCACTCTGAAGAAACTGTTTTAGAGGGGAACATCTAAGACTCTACCCTATAGCATTTAGAATTTCTAATCACTTTATTATTTATGTTAATAATACGTAGATCTTTGATGGTTACACTCTTGAAAGGTAAGATAATTAGAGAACTGGACAGTGATCATTTGGTTCTATAATGTTGTCAGCAATAAAAGCTCAATTTAGTGCTAAAAAGCAGCTTTAACATTTTGTATAAATAAACCTTCAAAGTTTTTATTTGCTTCATTTCCTACCTGACTTTTAAAACAAAACAAAACAAAATTGTTCATTAGTTTATAGGCAGTGAAGAAACCTGCTCAAATACAGTGAGAGCACTATGTAAAATCAAAATGTTAATACCCTTAAGTGTGACCTGTTACTAAAATAGGTGTCAACTTTATCTACCATAAATTAATCAGAATATAATTTTACAATAGGAAGCAATCTTAGTGGTTATTAAAAGACTTTTTTCTATCCAAAGCAAGAATCATTCTACACTCTTTCAAAGTGGACAAGTAGCTTTAGCTTTTGCTTTACACATCTATTGACAAGAACTCATTATCTCACAAGACCATCCATTCCATTGGGAAATCTACCTCTTTAATTCTTCTGTTGGTTCTTTTATTGCTAGGTGCATTGAGCACTGTGGAGGAATTCTAATTCTGACCTCTTTTCTATATATTTTGAGAGGCAGCTCTTTAAATAATTTGGTTTTCATACCTCTCTTCAGCTCTCATTTACAGACTTTTCAAATTCTGGTTTATGAATATTCCTATTATTATAATTATAATTAGAAATGTCTACCTAAAGAAATTGTAAAAATACTTGCATGATGCTTTACAGTTTACAAAATGATTTTTCTATACATGCCCTGGCTTGAAAAAAAGTTCACGTGTAATCAATCTGATTTGTTGGACTTTTGCCTCTGAGATTTAAAAACCATTTTTCATATTAAGTTATTTGATTGCTGTTTCCTCATATAGGTCAGTCAACTAAGCCCACAAGGTTGGGTTTTTGTTTTGTTTTCACCTGAATAATATCATTCTTTTACTGTAGCTATATAGTTTGATGGGTCCTTATACGAGACTTTACAAATAACACTTCATTCTTTTTTCCCTGGTTATCTATATAATTCTGTCATTCAGTATATTTACAGCCTCTCCCAACTTTGTGTCATCTGTACAAATAATATTTAATAGAATCATAACAGCTAATCAAACAATTTTTAAAATGTGGGGCATGAGAATTTTTTTAAAAAGGATGAGCAGTAACTCCTGTGCCATGGTTTGTATTATAGGTTTTGAGTAGGTTTGAAAGCGACATTCCAGTATTGGACAAGGTCTCTCTAGCATTTAGAATTTCTAATCACTTATAATTTTTTATGATCTATTTCTTCGAGTTTTAAAATAATAATTAATAATAGATTTCTAGAAATAATTATTTGACATAAACAGCTACATTTATTTCAGCATTGCCACTTTAATTTTTTAATCATTTAAAAAATTTCTTAGTTTTCCAACTACTAATTCACACAGTAGTAAGAAGAAACACTACCAATTTTATCTAAACTTAGGCATAATGATTTTAGACTTGATTTTAGTTTAATTTTAAATATGGGTTATAAACAACAAAATGCTATTTATGTACTCCCCTTATCTTCCCACTGTAGGATCAGCTTTTTGATTTTCAACAACTGACTCAGCAACTTCATGTTACTAATGAGAACATGGAAGTGGTAAGTATACTTACATAAACTAGAAATTGTTCCTATAAATAATCATATTTATTTATGTTAATATAAATCAACAACAAGAAAGCATGCTGCATGAAATTAGATAGGCAGTACTCTTTTTGCTTTTGCTTTTGCTTTCTTATTCAATAGCATGACATAGTTTACAGTACCTTTTAGATATCTAACATCTCTCTGAAATATATCTTAATCTGGAAATCCTCTTAGGATTCTTAGTAAGGTCTCCTTAGACTAATCTAGACAGTGAGCTCCTCAAGAGTAGAGCACATGCTTATATTTTTTTATTTCATCTGACATACTGCCAGGTATTTAATAAGAATAGTGTAATTGTTTAATAAATTAATAGCCCATTTCCTAAAAAATTTTAGGAAACTAAGGACCATGTATTGGTATGATACTCCTAAATTTCCCTATAAGTTCTTCCTAAAATAAATAGAATTAATCTTCTCAATTCTGTTCTTTACCTTCTTATTCTCTTACTTTTGTTTTCTTTACTTTCTTGGAATGTTATTTTTACCTCATTGTTGAGTAATAGAATTATGACACTTCAGGTAATTCCACTCTCTTTCCCTTCTTCATTCTTGCCTAGTTACTCTGCTAATTCTTGTTAGTACCTAATAAAAATGTCTTTGTATAACAGTGGATTTGTGCCATCAAAAGTAAGTATCCAATTTTATTCTACTTTACAAATTTTTCTTTTTAACCGTGTAAAAAATTATTAAACCAACCTGTATCTATTCTGTTTAACATTTGAAATGTCTAATCACATACAGTTTTTGATAATATATTATGCTTCTTAGAGTTTTAAAATACTAGTACTCCAGAACAAAATGGTTACTGATTTCTGTAATTAAGAAAGGCGTTTTTAAATTTAATATATTTCTACATGGAATTAGTGCTTTAATCTAGTATCATAATTATTCATTACTTCTTCAATATGTCTCCTAGAATTGGAATTATATCATTCTTTGATATGTCATATTGCAGAGCCCCTATTTTATTATGATTTTGATGAAAGAAAGTCATGGGAAAAGGATGTTATATATTCCAAGGGAATATGTTAAAAATTTCTAAGGCAGAAGTAGTCTTGGTTCCAGGTCGAAGCTAAGAATAAACTGGATACAAGAAAACTGATAAAGAAATGGCATGATGGATAAAAGAGAGTTTTATAAAAATATAGAAAAGACTGTATAGGTGGTTAAGATAAAAGTAAGTGGTTGAAAGAAATTTTAAAATTTAACTTTTTCTTAATGTATATAATGAATAGCAAAGAAGACTGATAAGTATAAAGGGGGCAAGCAAAGTGATAAGATCTTGTACATCTCAAAGAGCATTCAGAGCATAGTTATAGGGACAAGTTTGAGTCCAGATCAAACTTGAAGAAAAGTTCCCTTTAAAAATCAAGCAGTTTCCAACAAAAAATTTTCTGATCACATGAATAAACTGATTAAATGAATAGATTCTTATAGATGTAGAATAAATTGATGAGTATGCAGTGAGTAAATAAACTATCTTTCAATGTAATTTGACTAACATGGCAGAGTAGGACACCCTGGACACTCCTTCTCCCCACAGATACACGAATTCAGCAACAATTCAAGGACAAATTTCCTCTGCGACAAACCAGAAACTAATGGAAATGTTCTCACCTCCTAGGGGATTGGAAAACCAGACTCACCAAAGCTAGCAGGGAGATTTGAGACCCGCTCTTGCTAGACACCCTGTCCCCAGTGCCGTGCCATGTGATCAAAAAAGAGACCCCTTAGCTCCCAGCTTCACCCAGGGGAGGGAAGGGATTAGGTATGTGCATTCATCACCCCAAATTTTCTGAGGGTGGTCCCCAGAATACTGGCCTCTATCTTGCCAGTCTTGGAGCTCACAGATCCAGCATAGTTTGACCAACCAAGGGAGAATGGAGGCATTGATTTGGACTGATAGATGGCATTGGTCCTGTGCTCTTCTCAGCACAGAGTAAGTAGATGAAAATTCAGTTCTCAGCTTCCCCCCAGGGAGGGCAGAAGTTGATCCAGCACTGCAGCTTCTCTGGGGCAGCCCAGAGAAATAGCATCTGTCTCATGAAGCTCTAATAGGTCCAGCACAGTCTAGCCACATAGGAAAGAACAGAAATAGCAGATTGGGCTGATACATGCTATAGTTCCCTACCCCGCAGCTCATCATAGAGCAAGCAGCTGCCAGCATCTCCCTGGGGAGGGAAAGAGTTTGTAGAGGCCTGCTGAATCGCTGGCCAGCTGATTGGTGAGGGTCTTCTCTTGTATAAGGCTAATCCGTGAAGACTGGGAGAGGTGCCCACTTTCTCTAATGCATGGACATAAGCACAAAGTCAAGGAAAAATGAAGAACCAGCTAAAGATGTTCCATACAAAGAAATAAGATAAATCTCCAGAAATCAATCCTAATGAAAAGAAGTTATGAATTACCTGATAGGGAATTAAAAATAATTCTCTTGAAGATGCTCACCACAGTTAAAAGAACAATGCATGAACAAAGTGAGAATTGCAAAAGAGAAAAAAAATTAAAAAGTAGCACAAAAATCATGGATCTAAAGAACACAATAACTGAATTTAAAATAGTGTTGGGAAGTCTAGATATTCATATTCACAACATGATTTTGGACCCTTATCTTACACAACACACAAATATCAACCCAAAATGGATTAAATACTTAAATCTAACACCTCTTACCTATAAAGTTCATAGAAGAAAACCTAGGGGAAAAGTTCCATGGCATCGGTCGTGGCAATGATTTCATGGATATGGCACCAAAAGTACAGACAGCAAGAAAAAAGTAATCAAGTGGGACTACATCAAACCAAAAAGTTTTTACACAGCAAACGAAATCAGCAGAGTGAAAAGGCAGCCAATGGAATGGGACAAAATATTTGCAGACCATATATCCAATAAGGGAATAATCTCCAAAGTATTTAAGGAATTTCTATAACTCAATAGTAAAAAAAAAAAAAAGACACACAAAAAACCTAATAACTTGATTTTTAAATGAGCTAAATACTTAAGTAGATATTTTTCCAGGGCAACAGGTATGTGAAGAAATGCCCAATGCTCAATATCACTGAACATTAGGGAAACATAAATACTAAAACTACAATGAAGTATCACCTCACACATGTCAGAGGGGTTATTATCAAAACAAACAAAAAAGACAACACGTGTTGAAGAGGATGTGGAAAAATTGGAAACCTTGAACATTTTTGGTGGGATTGCAAAACGTTGCATCTGCCGTGGAACACAGTATAGAGTTTCCTCAAAACAATAAAAATATAACTACCATATGATCCAGAAATCCCTTTTCTGAATATTTATCCCAAAGTATTGAAATTAAGATCTTGAAGAGATGCTAGCACTCCTGTGCTTATTGCAGCATATTCACATTAGCCAAGATATGAAAACAACCTAAACGTCCATCAAAGAGGAGTGGATTAAAATGTATAAATGGACAGTGGAATGCTATTCAGCCTTTAAAAAGAAGGAAATTATACAATATGTGATAGCATGAATAAACTTTGAGAGCATTAAATGAAATAAGCCAGTCACAGAAAGATAAACACTGTATGATTTTACTTACATGGAAGTATCTATAGTAGACAGATTTATAGAAACAGATTAGAATGGTGACTACCAGGGCCTATGGGGAAAGAAATAGGGATTTACTAATCAACACACTTGAAGTTTCAGTCAAACAAGATGAATAACCTCTAGAGATCTGTGCAGTATTGTACCTGTAGTCAACAATTACGTATTGTACACTTAAACATGTTTTAGAAGTGTATAACTCATGTAAGTATTCTTACTACAAATTGATACAAATGTCTGTCTTTACCAATGCAAATTAGTAATATGTAACAGATATGCTCTGACATGAATGGTACATAAAAGTACATATTTCTATTTATTATGATGTAGATATATTATAATTTCACATTTCCCATAGGTTTGCTTTACTGAAATGTTTTTTAAGATTTGCTCATCTCTATAATTTACTCAAAAATATTTAATTGCATACTAACTATCTTGCATGAAACTATAGGTTCTCTAAGTTGCAGAAATGCATCAGCCATAAAATCTGTGTCTCCTTGGTAAAACAGGCTGACATATGAAATAATCAGTGAAAAAGGTGCTAAATAGATGTTGGTTGAAAAGGATGCTTCCCTACACCTTCTTGAGTCTCTTAATTATAGTACATAATTTTCTTTATGGTCATAAATATAGAACAACTATTCCATATTCAGATGGCAGTTGTGGAGCTCTTACTAGGCTTGCTAGCAAGTTAAGGACCTTGGTTTCCAGCACTAGATTCTTAAAATGCAGAATTTTAGCTTATTCTTCTGTTAAGTCCTCTATGTAATCTGTCTTTGAGGTGTTCCCAAATGGTCAAAAACACAAGCATTAATTACGCTAGTGCCAAGACAGTATATATAATAAAACACTAGTTGTGCCTGTGATGTACTCAATCATGTGCCAGGCACTGGCAGTTCTGGGAAAAGCTGATCCTTTAAAAAGGCTCATATTTTCATCAGGAATACCTATACTTTAATATTTAAATATAATGTGCATTGTAAAGATATGTATTAAGTTTTATCAAAATGCAGAAAGGAAACAGTAAATTCTACCTGAGAATGAGTAAAACACACATGGTATTGAGGAATGAATGCAGACAGAATGAGGACATCCTGGGCAGAGGAAAATACGATAGTATGTTTGTTTTTGTTTTTTTTTTTTTTTTATTTTTTTACTTTTTAATTATTATTTTTCCATAAGTTATTGGGGATACAGGTGGTATTTGGTTACATGAGTAGTTCTTTGGTGGTGATTTGTGAGATCCTGGTGCACCTATCACCCAGGTGGTATAAACTGCACCATATTGGTTGTCTTTTATCCTTCACTCCTTCCCACTCTTTCCCGCAAGTTTCCAGAGTCCATTATATCATTCTTATGCCTTTGTATCCTCATGACTTAGCTCCCACATATCAGTGGGAACATACAATGTTTGGTTTTCCATTCCTGAGTTACTTCACTTAGAATAATAGTCTCTTTCCATTCCTGAGTTACTTAGAATAATAGTCTCCAGTCTCATTCGGGTCATTCCAAATGCTGTTAGTTCATTCCTTTTTATGGCTGAGTAGTATTCCATTGTATATATACACTACAGTTTCTTTTTTTTTTTAATTAATTAATTTATTTTTTATTATACTTTAAGTTCTAGGGTACATGTGCATAACGTGCAGGTTTGTTACGTATGTATACTTGTGCCATGTTGGTGTGCTGCACCCATCA
>NW_012114544.1:3083527-3104204 GCF_000951035.1 Colobus angolensis palliatus | reverse complement strand
CAAAAGAAGACATTCATACAGCCAACAGACACATGAAAAAATGCTCATCATCACTGGCCATCAGAGAAATGCAAATCAAAGCCACAAAGAGATACAATAGTATGTTAAAAATATGAAGTCAATGAGCTCAAATAGAGCATGAGAGAAGCACAGTGAAAGCTATCTCAGGGACTTTAGTTGGAGAAATGTAAGCATGATATGTTGGGACAGGATTAAATCAAAACTATTAAGATCAATCAGGAGAAACCATAATATATAAAGAAAAGGGATAAGGAATTTGTATCATCATGGATAAAACCAGCAGTTATAGAAGAAAATAAATTCCTTTAGGAAAAGTTGTTCTACATTTAGAAGACTACTTCATATCTTACTGTGGATTTCTCCAGAAGTTGACCTTCAGGAAAAAGTTCCAAAATATGTCATTTATTTAGTAAGTAATGCCAGGGAGCACCAGTAAGAAGGTGGAGAAGTGGTACCAAAGAGAAGAGAAGACAGTCAATAAAAGGCTTTTTAAAATTAAGGAAGTTAACACTGTGAGTAACTAAAACTTAATGAATTCTGAAAGACAGTGTGAAACACAAGCCTCAGAGTTACTTCACCCATGCAAGAAGGGAGTTTGGGTTTTTTATATGCCAGTTCCCTTCAGACATGTCAGGCTACTCAGAATAGGGTCGAACATTAGTTCTGTAACACTTATAGATTTATGCACAGTTGGATAGATGAGATAGCCAAAGAAAGCCGTAAGACAGGAATGCAGGTGTAGGTAGTTTCAAGTGAAGCAGGTATCCAATGAAGTAGTAAAGGCAAGGAAAGGTTACATTTTACCCTCAAAAAATCTAATCATTATCATAAATCTCACTAAATTTTTTTTTTCTACTTGTATGTCTGATGTGTCATCTTTAAAGATACGGTTATTAAATATTCTAATACTGATACTTTTATTTTTCTTGTGGCAGACTAACCAACAGTTTCTGAAAACAGTAACTGAACAAAGTGTGATGATTGAAGAACTCCGAAAAAAACTTAGGTATTTTCAAAAATGAGTTTCATTATTTCATTGTTAATTATTTTTCTTCAAGGGAGCTGATGATGCTGTAATTTTCCCTATGGGTGTTTTTTTTCCTTCCTTTTGTTAAGCTTCTGTCAATATCTTCTTGTGTGTGTGATCGGTTAGGATGGGAAGGAAGAAACTGAAACCAAGATTATTAGGAGATAACTGTGATACACAGTCAGACCTCTAAATACACAGATGTTCAAGTCCCTTATATAAAATGACATAGTATTTATATATAACCTATGCACATCTCCCCATATACTTTAAGCAATCTGATTTTGATTATTTTTATTGTTTTAAAAATATTTTCAATCTGCAATTGGTTGAACCCACGAATGGGGAAACCCACAAATCATTTGAACATTTTTTCGTATACATATTGTCCATTTGTATGTCTTCTTTTGAGAAATGACTATTCGGATATTTTGCCCATTATTTGTTCTTTTTCTTTCTCTTGAGTTGTTTTAGCTCTTTACATATTCCAATTCTGGTTATTAATCCCTTGTCCAGTGGGTAGTTTACAAATATTTTCTTCCATTCTGTGAGTTTTTTCATTTACTTATTGTTTCCTTTGCTGTCCAGAAGCTGTTTAGCTTGATATGATCCCATATGTACATTTTTGCTTTGGTAGCCTGTATTTTCGAAGTCCTCCTCAAGAAATCTTTACCCATATGAATGTCTGGAGTGTTTCCCAGACGTTTTCTTCTAGTAGTTTCATAGTTTCAGGTCTTAGATTTAGTCTTTGATACATTTTGATTTGATTTTAGTTTATGGCGAGAAATAGGGGTTGAAAATGCATTGACTGTAAATGCATTGATTTATTTCTGAGTTCTCTGTCTGTTCAATTCATCTATGTGTCTGTTTTTATGCCAGTACCATTCTGTTTTGGTTACTGTAAGTTTGTAGTGTAATTTGAAGTCAGTTAATGTGATGACTCTAGCTTTGTTCTCTTTGCTCAGGATTGCTTTATCTATTCTGTGTCGTTTTTGGTTCCCTTTAAATTTTAGGATTTTTTTCTATTTCTGTAAAGAATATCATTGATATTTTGATTGCATTTAATCTATAGATTTGATTGCTTTGGGTACTATGGATACTTTAACAATATTAATTCTTCCGATTCATGAACATGGAATTTCTTTCCATTGTTTTGTGTCATCTTCAATTTCTTTCATCAAAGTTTAATAGTTTTCTTTTAGGGTTCTTTTACTTCTTTGGTTATTTGTTCCTGAGTATTTTGTTTTATTTGTAGCTATTGTAAATTTCTTGGTTTTTTTTTTTAATTCAGATTGTTCAGTTGCATAGAGAAATAATACTGATTTTTGTTTGTTGATCTTGTATGTGGCAACTTTACTTAATTTATCCACTCTAATAGTTTTTTTTATTGAATCTTTAGGTTTTTCTAAATATAGGATCATGTCATCTGTGAATAAGGATAATTTGACTTCTTCCTTTCCAATTTGGGTGCCCTTTATTTCCTTCTCTTGTCTAACTATTTTTTCTAGGACTCCTTACACTGTGTTGAATAACAGTGGTGAAAGTAGGTATCCTTGTCTTGTTCCAGATATTAGCAGAAAGGCTTTCAGTTTTTCCCCATTCAGTATGATAGTAGCTGTGGGTTTGTCATATATGACTTTGACTGTGTTGAGATATGTTTCTCTTATACCCAGGTTTTCTTTAGAGTTTTTATCACAAAGCGATGTTGAATTTTATCAAATACTTTTTCAGCATCAATTGAAATTATCATATGGTTTTTGTCTTTTGTTCTGTTGATATATCACATTTATTGATTTTCACATATTGAACCATCCATGCATCCCTGGGATGAATCCCACTTGATCATGAAGAATGATCTCTTTAATGTGTTGTTGAATTGAGTTTCCTAATATTTTGTTGAGGATTTTTGCATCTGTGTTCATCAGAGATGTTGGCGTATAGCTTTCCTTATTTTGCTGTGTCTTTGTCTGGTTTCGGTATCAGGGTGATACTGACTTCATAGAATAAGTTTGGAGGTATTCCTTTCACAATTTTTTGGAATAGTTAGAGTAGGATTGGTATTAGTTCTTTAAATGTTCAATAGAATCCAGCAATGAGGTCATCAAGTCCCAGTCTTTTCTTTGATGGGAGATTTTTTTATTGCCACTTCTATCTCTTTATTTGTTATTGGTCTGTTCAAGTTTTGTATTTCTTCATGGTTAAGTCTTGGTAGGTCGGCTGTTTCTAGGAATTTATTCATTTCTTCTAGATTTTCTAATTTATTGGCATATTGTTTTTCATAATAGTTTCTAATGATATTTTGAATTTTTGTGGTTTCAGTTGTAATATCTCCTTCATCTCATTTTATTTACCTGAGTCTTCCATATTTTTTTTTTTATCAGATTGGCTAAAGTTTTGTTGATTTTGTTTGTCTTAAAAAAACACTTTTTTTCATTTATCTTTTGTATTTTTTAGTCTGAATTTTATTTATTTCTGCTCTGCTCTTTATTATTTCTTATACTAATGTTAAGTTTTGTTTTCTCTTGCTTTTCCAGTTGTTTAAGAAATATCCTTAGGTTGTTTATTTGAAGTTTTTCTACTTTTTGATGGAGGTGTCTATTACTATAAACTTCACTTTTAGTACTGCTTTTGCTATATCTGTAGGTTGTGATATATTGTTTCTATTTTTATTTGTTTAACAAATATTTAAATTTCCTTCTAAATTGGTTAATTGACCCAGTGGTCATTCAGGAGCATATTGTTTAATTTCCTTGTGTTTGTGTTGTTTTCAAGCTCTTCTTGTTACTGAATTTTAGTTTTATTCCTTTGTAGTCAGAAAAGATACTTCATGTAATTTCAGTTTGTTTGAATTTTGGGGACTTGTTTTATGGCCTAATATATGTTCTGTCCTTGAGACTGTTTCATATACTGAGAAGAAGAACATGTATTTTTCACCTGTTGGATGAAATACTCTGTAAATGTTTATTAGGTCAATATAGCCTATAGTACAAATTGAATCTAATGTTTCTTTGTTGATATTCTATGTAGATTATCTGTCCAGTTCTGAAAGAGGGGTGTTGAAGTTCTCAGCTATTATTTTATTGGTGTCTAACTTTATCTTTAGTTCTAATATTTGCTTTATATATGTGGATGTTCCAGCATTGAGTACATATATATTTACAATTCTTATATCCTCTTGTGGGATTGACCCCTTTATCATTATATAGTAACATTTTTGACTCTCTTTACAATTTTTGTCTTGAAATCTATTTTATCTGGTGTAAGTATAGCTACTCTTGCTCTTTTGGGGTTTTTGTTTCATGGAAATATTGAAAATATTTCCTATATTTTCAGTCTTTGGGTGTCTTTATAGATGAAATGAGTTTCTTGTAGGCAGCATATGATTAGGTCTTATTTTTTTTCTATTCAGCTACTCTTTTTTTATTTGAGAATTTAGTCCAGTTACATTTAGTGTTATTAGTAATACATAAGGACTCACTACTGCCATTTTGTTACTTTTTTTCTGGGATGGTATCATTGGTCCTCCCTTCCTTTCTGTCTTCCTTTGTGTAAAAGTGACTTTCTCTTGTAGTAGATTTTAATTTCTTGGCTTTTCAGATTTTTTGTATCTATTATAGGTTTTTATTTTGTGGTTACCATGAGGCTTGCAAATACTATAACCAATTGTTTTAAACTGACGACAACTTAACTCTGATTATAAAGAAAAATAAGCAAAGAGAATTTAAAACTCCACACTTTAACTTCATCTCCACTGCTTTTTGATTTGTTGTCTCTATTTACATATATTTTATATTGTCTATCTCTTCAAAAGTTGTAGTATTTATCATTTTTGGTAAGTCTGTCTTCTAGTCTTCTGACAAAAGATATTAGTGGTTTATACACCACAATTAGAATTAAAGGTGTCTAACCAGAGTTAGACAATTCTGTATTTGTCTGTGTACTTACTATTGCCAGTGAGTTTTATATCTTCAGATAATATCTTGTTACTAATGAACATCCTTTCCTTTTGGATTGAAGAACTCCCTTTAACATTTCTTGTAAGACAGGTTTGGTGCTGACAAATTCCATAAGCTTTTTTTTTTTTTTTTTTCTGTGAAAGTTTTAATTTCTCCTCTATGTTTGAAGGACAGTTTTTCTTTTACATATTATTTGCTTCTCTTCTCTTGCTGCTTTTAAGATCCTTTATCCTTGACCTTTGAGACTTTGATTATTATATGTCCAGAAGTAGTCTTATTTGGTTTGAATCTGCTTGGTGTTCTTTGACCTTCTTGTACCTGGATATTCATATCTTTCTCTGGGTTTGGAAAGTTCTCTGTTATTATTTCTTTGAATGAACTTTCTACATCATCTCTCTTAGTACATCCTCTTTAAGACCAGTAACTCTTAGATTTGCCCCTTTAAGACTGTTTTAAAGATCTTGTAGGCATGTTTCATTCTTTTTTTCTCCTCTGAGTGTGTATTTTCATATAGCCTATCTTCAAGCTCATGGATTCTTCTAGTTGTTCAGTTCTGCTTTTGAGAGAGTGATGCATTTGTCAGTTTTTCAACTGAATTTTTCAACTCCACAATTTCTACATGACTTTTAAAAAATTATTTCAGTCTCTGTCAAATTTCTGATGGGATTCTGAATTCCTTCTGTTATCTTGAAACTTGTTGAGCTTCCCCAAAACAGCAATTAATACTTTGAATTCCTTGTGTGTAAGGTCACATATTTCCATCACTCTAGGATTGGTTATACTGGTGCCTTATTTAGTTCATCTGGTAAGGTCATGTTTTTCCTGAATGTTCTTTGTGCTTGTGGAGGCTCATTGGTATCTGAGCAATGAAGAGTTAGGTATTTATTATAATTTTTGCAGTCTTGGCTTGTTTGTATTCTTCCTTCTTAAGTGGGCTTTCCACAAATCTAAAACAAATTGAGTGTTGTAACCTAAGCCTGCAATTATTGCAGCCATTTCAGAACCATGAATGCTGGTTCTCTTAGATCCTCCTGTATACACAGACTTGCTAGACTTTGGTAAGATGATGGATAATTCCCTGGGTAACCAGGCAAAGTCTCTTACTCCTTCCACAATCAGAAGGAGTCTCGCTGTGCACTGTGCTGTCTGGAGTTGGGGAGAGGTGACATGGCCATTCTCATGGTTTCCACAGCTAGCACTACACAGAGTCACACCTGAAACCCTGCAGACCAGTACAGTACTGGGGCTAACCCAGGCCTGCAGCCACCACTGCCTGATGTTTATTCAAGGCCCAGGACCACTTCAGTTAGCAGGGGGTGAATTCTGCCGGGATGGGGTGCATCCCATTAGAGGAGTGGGTTCTCTTCTAGCACAGAGTGAGTCTAGAAACCCATTCAGGTGCAAAAATCTAGAATCTGGGACTTCAGAAATCTGCTTGGTGCTTTTACTGTGGCTGAGCTGGTACTCAAGTTGCAAGACACAGTCCTCTATGCTCTTCCTTCCCCTTTCCCCACGCAGAAAGAGTCTCTTTGGAGCAGTACTGCCTGGAGTTTGGGAAGGGATGACACAGGCAATCCCGTGGCTGCCACTGCTGGTCACACTGGGTTGTACCCTAAGTGCACTACCTCTGAGACCAGTGCAGCACCAGGGCTTGCCTTAGGACTGCAGTCCTTGTGGCCTGACTACCACTTAAATTTATTCCAGGCCCAGGCTACTTTAGTCAGTGGTAGTGAAGGCAGTAGAGACTTGGTTTCCTCCCACTGGGACGGTGAATTCCCCTCTGGTTTGGGGCTGGTCTAAATGCTCCCTCCATGGGTGCTGGTGGAATTCTAGCCTGTGTTGTGTTCTGCTGTGACAGGACAGCACTGAGTTCTAATGCAAAGTTTAACACTTACTTCACTGTCCCTCCCTCTAGCACACAAACTATCTGTCCACTCTGCACTGCTTGGGGTTGTGGGCAGTTTGTATAGGTAATGAAAAACTGTCTTTCCTACACTCATCGGTACCTCTTTCCTTGACATTATGTTCAAACCAGGTATTGTGATCACTCACATGATTTTTTGGTTCTTATGAAGATGCTTTCTTATGTGAGTGGTCATTCAATTTGGTATTTTTGCAGGGGAACAGTTGTTGGAGAGTTCTATTCAGCCATCTTACTGTGCTTCCTCTCCTTAGAGAAATACTTCTTAATCAAGATTTAGACTGGGCACAGTGGCTTATGCCTATAATCCCAGCACTTTGGGAGGCTGAGGCAGACAGATCACCTAAGGTCAGGATTTTGAGACCAGCCTGGCCAACATGGTGAAACCCCATCTCTACAAAAATTAAAATTAGCCTGTCATGAAAAAAACAAAAGATTTAAATACAAGGCAAAAAGGAAAAGATTTCTTTACTTAAATATGTTAAAATATTAGGCTTCTGTTACAAAAATAATATGAGTCAAATGAAAAGACAACTCATAGTCTATGAGAAGACATTTACAGTGCATGTATTGTAACTGACAACAGATTAGGGTTAAGGACACATTAACTGATTAAGTATCAGTAAGAATAATTAACTCATCAAAAATTAGGCAAAGGATATGAATAAGCATTTCAAAAGTTACAACGATCAGGAAAATGCAAGTAAAAAACGTGATCCTTACTTCAAGTTAATGATTGTCTCTGTGGAATGAGGCTATTTGTGGAAGTAGAGAATTGAAGACAACCTAGGTATCTGTGACTAAGGGAATGAACAGTAACATGTGGTAATTACATCCTGTGAAATACTGTGCATCATTTAGAAACACATATTTACATGAAAAGATGTAGTGACAGCAACATGAGTAGAACTAGAAAACAATGTTTATATTTAAAAAGTAAAATATATGGATCTATAGCATAAAACACATGCTTGTAATAACAATATATGTTTTACCAGTAAATGTGTATATCTGAGGATATGTCACATTTTTATGTGAACTTATGAAATGGAGGAGAATGAGAAAGGGATTGGGAATAAGCAAAAAATACAAATAAACAAATGAAAACATCTTTTACAGCTGATAATGATAATAGGTCATGGAGTGAATAGTGTAAAAGTTCAAGGTTAAGAAAAGAGTAGAAGGAAAAAAAGAATATAAGATTTTTGACATCTTTAGGATAAATTAGAAGGTAGAGATGCTGGAAGGATGAGTAAGGAAACTGGTTCATAAAGACCTACAATCATATTATAGTAATGGAAATAGAGAATAAAAATGCATATAAAAAATCTATATAGGAAAAAATGGGCCGAACTTCATAATGTTGGACTAAAGGACAGGGGAAGAATCATGAAATTTTATTGCTAGAAGGTATGTTAATGTTCATCTAGTTTAACTTCCTAATTTTATAGAAAACTCAAAGTGAACCAAAGGCTTAGAAACTATTTGTCTTGTCCAAAGTTACACAACAAATTCATGGAAAAGCCAAATTAGAACTCACATCTTGCAACTGCTAATCTAGTGAGCATCTAAGCCTGGCTCTCTGACAGTATGCACAGCAGTAGGGAAGTCAAGTAGGAGAGTTGATTGGGGGGAAAAAGTATGATGAGTAGATACTTTGATTTTTGACATCTGCCTGGAAGATTCATTTAGCGTGGACATTAGGGCCTAAGGATTATAAATTGAGTTTAGAGATTGATAAAACTAGTTGCAGTTTTCCAAAGCCTAAAACGTCTTAAGTGTTTAATTGTCCATGAGCAACTTTGCCATAATATTTACTGACAGTATTCCATAGCTTAACATTAAGCAGTTCAGAGTTGTATACATAAAACTATACTTGCTTTTCCTGCCACAGATTTGAAGGAACATAAGGATAAACAGATGCTTCTTTTAGGGAAGAGGGTGTTGCTTTCAAGTATGACAGATTCTGAATGATGGGCATATTGACATTACCAGAATTTAGGTTTTGAGATGCTCTATGTAACCATGCCAAGAATAACTAAATTAGAAACTCCTTAAGCACTAGAGTTGTTTAAGTTTGTGCTTATACTGAAACATATTAATTTCATTTGTTGTCTGATAGTGTGGTGCAAAAAAGTTAAAATCATGTGAATTTATAATTAAAGCTTTAATCATATTTCATTTTGAGAGTTTTTGGTGATACCTTGTCATAGTTGATAAAACTCTTCAGCCTGTTTTCTTAAGAATCTTCATTGACCTGATCTTCCTCAACCCTCCAGTTATACAGAAAAGTAGTCATATTGCTGTTTCTCAGAAAAACTTTCGGTAACCTCCTTTTTTGCCTTAGATCATTCTGTTTCTCAGAAAATTTGTAATTTTCTAAACCTAGTTAAAACTTGCCTTCTCCCGAAAGACTTCTCTCATTCATTCTACCAGATTTTTACTCTTTTATTCTTGTGAACCTACTCAGTATTTATTCATTTAAACTTAGATTTATACTGTTTTTCCAGAGGTGCTTTTTTTCTTATATATTTATTTATAATATATATCCAACTGAGTTATGATGATAATTATATTCCAACTCTCATGTGCTTAGATTTTATGCCTGCCTTGTAAAGTCTTCGAAGGGAAAGATTATCATTTATTATATATTTTTAGGAATAACCAATGTTATCTTTTAAAAGGATGTACTATAAAGACTAAGTAGTGGCCGGGCGCTGTGGCTCACGCCTGTAATCTCAGCACTTTGGGAGGCTGTGGCGGGCAGATCACCTGAGGTCGGGAGTTCAAGACTAGCCTGACCAATATGGAGAAACCCCGTCTCTACTAAAAATACAAAATTAGCCGAACGTGGTGGCACATGCCTATAATCCCAGCTACTAGGGAGGCTGGGGCAAGAGAATCACTTGAACCTGGGAGGCAGAGGTTGCGGTGAGCTGAGATCACACCTTTGCACTCCAGCCTGGGCAACAAGAGTGAAACTCCATCTCAAAAAAAAAAGACTAAGTAAAGCATTTGCTTGGGTTCCTTATTAACTTTTCATCAGAGTAACATTATCAGAATATTTGTTAAAAATAATTTTAGCTGGCCAGGTATGGTAGCTCACGCCTGTAATCCCAGCACTTTTTGAGGCCAAGGTGGGTGGATCACCTGAGGTCAGGAGTTTGAGAACAGCCTGGCCAACATGATGAAACCCCATCTCTACTAAAAATACAAAAATTAGCTGGACGTGGTGGTGGGCACCTGTAATCCCAGCTACTTGGGAGACTGAGACAGAAGAATTGTTTGAACCCAGGAAGCAGAGGTTGCAGTGACCTGAGATTGTGCCATTGTACTCCAGCCTGGGCAACAGAGCAAGACTCCATCTCAAAATAATAATAACTTAGCCACTAAGGACTTATCTCATTAACAGACATAGATATTATCTTCATATAAGGAGCCTATAATTTGTCAAATCAATTTATTTTATATTCATTGAGAACTTAAAAATGTACATCTGTGCTCTGAGGGTAGAAACAGTCTTTATAATAAGTTTATGTATAATGTGATAGCCTCAAAGTTATTTTAATTTGACCCATTTCATCTCATGGGCACTTTTGTAGCTTCGACAGTTTCTATGAGGATGAGATCTCATTAAATTTTTCTAGTTCGAAGTTCTCCTGGTTCTCTCTACCCACATGGCTCAGAGACACCTGAAAAGCAGCAGGCTCCAAACTAACCTTATCATTATCTCTCAAATCTTTTATCCATATTCGTGAATTGTACCATCCAATTCCTGATTCAGAAAACTAGAAGACATCATAAATTCTTTTCTGTCCCAACTCTACCTTATAAATGTCTCTCTGATCTTTCACTTCATTACTTTCTCATCTAAGCTACAGCTGTGACCTCTAAATTAACTTACTGCCTCCATCTTCCTTTTTCATACTATTATCAAAGTGATCTTTCTAAAATATGTCTGATCATGTCACTGTCCTTCAATGGTTACTAAATACCTATAGGATATAATCCAAATTATTCAACTTGACAGATTATTCAGCTTGAGTCTCCCAAACATGCCTTCTTCCCATGTGCCTCAACTGTAGACTACACATACATCTGTCACAGCATTTTTTTCTTTTTTTTTTTTTTTGGCAAGAGACCAGAGTTTTATTATTATTCAAATCAGTCTCCCCGAAAACCCTCAGGGATCAGTTTTTAAGGATAATTTGGTGGGTAGGGGCCAGTGAATCAGGAGTGCTGATTGGTTGGCTCAAGGATGAAATCACAGGGACTTGAAGCTGTCCTCTTATGCTGAGTCAGTTCCTGAGTAGGGGCCACAGAACCAGTTGGCAGGTCCAGGTGGGGCCATCCGGTTGTCAGAAATGCAAAACCCTGGAAAGACATCTTAAAAGAACAATCTTAGGTTTACGATAGTAATGTTATCTTCAAGAGTAATTGGGGAAGTTGCAAATCTTACGACCTCCAGACTAAATGGCTGGTAATATTTAGAATTCCAGCCCCTCTCATCCTAACTTGGTGGCTCGGGGCCTTTCATTCATTTTACGAGAACAGTGTAGCTTTTGGGAAGGGCTATTTAAACTAAAAACTAAATTCCTTCCCAAGGCTAATTCAGCCTATGCCCAGGAATGGACAAAGAGAGTTTGGAGGTTAGAAGCAAGATGCAGTTGGTTAGATCTGATATCTTACACTGTCACAGCATTTTTAACACTTTATTGTTTACAAATCCATCTCTCTACACTAGTCTTTGAGCCCCTGGAAGGCATGGATTATGATTTGATGATTTTTATCTTGCCATCATCTAGCACAGTACTAGACATATGGCAGGTGATCAAAAAAATACTTGAGTGAGTGAGTCGGTTAATTAAATAATTAAATTGCACTTTATTAGAGAGACAAAGCTAATTTATTCATGTGGATTTTCTATTTGCGTCCTTTGCTCTTTGACCCCTCAGGGCACAATTGTTTTCTTGAACTGTCATTATTTTTAAAAATTCTATTTTATATTTTATCTCCTTCAGCTACACAGAAATGTGTGACCACTTAGAAGTTTGATTTCCAAAACAACACACCTGAAAAAAATCATTTTAATATAATTAATAGAAGCTTTGCACAATTAATTAAAAAGATTTTTAGTGTTTCTCATTATAGATCCAGCCTTTAAGCTATATTGACTTTTAAATGTTTTTATTACCAATAATCTCAAAGTTTGACTGGGTGCTATAGCCTTAAATATTTTTTATGTTTAGTGGTTTCTCTATATTTAAATATGAAATAAAATCCAGAACATCTTTAAAATATGATAGCAAAATTACTTATATATAAGTGGCTTCATTGAAGAGCATTAGAGCTGATGTGATTGATAGGAATGCAACTCTTAGTATTGCTCTATTATATTAAATCTGAAAAGGTAAATTATATAAATCACAGTTTGTATATATTCATTGTGTTCATTTTAATCTTTTTTACAAATGCATATTTTTTTCTTAAAAATGTATGTGCTGATAATTTTTATATACTATCTTATTTTTTTAAAAGACATGTACTTTTGCTGGGTAATAGTTTTATTTTAGCTGAGATAACATATTTTTCTCAGATGTTTCCTATTCCAATTTAAATAATATTGTGTCTTCTATTATAAAAATGCCATGGAAATCTGGAATTCATGGATCACTAGTTTTAATTCATAGTGTGTCTTGGAAACAATCCCATGTGAGAAATGGCCCTGAGCAGATGTGCTTAGTCATAGAATTGCCAGACAGTTCCTTATGTGTTGGCAGCTAGTTTTCTGAGCATGAAAAACAGGTTTTAAGATAAGAAATAGGGCTTTGCTGTCAGTTTTCTATTTCTTCACACTGTTTTACTTTAATGTTATTTAAAGGGATTACTGTCACCTTTATTCAGTAATGTTTATTTTTTTTTCTCTCAGTCTTTAAGAGACAGTAACAAGATTATTAGACTTTTAGAACACACTAGTCAAAAGTGGAACCTTAGCCACAGTTAATTAATATTAACATTTCTTGTTTAGGGGTCTGGCAAAAATAAAACAAATACATAACATCATTGTTCAGAACTTTTGCCTCTAAGAGTAGATGACTGTTTTCTGTCAAAATATATTTTAATTGTTGTTTATAACTTTCTTTTGCAAATACTCTACATTATTCTACCTATCTTTAAAAATGTGGTTCTGTCTGGTATGAAATTTAAAAAGCATAAGCTTTGAAGTCATCTCTAGTTTTTTATTCTGACTCTGCCATTGTCTTAATCCATTGGGGCTGCTATAACAAAATGCCACATACTGAAAAGCTCATAAACAACAGAAATATATTTATTACAGTCTGGAGGCCAGGAAGTTCAGAATTAAGAAGATGGCAGATTTGAAGTTTGGTGAGGGGCTGTTTCCTGAGTGTACATGACACCTTCTCTCTTTGTCTTCATGCGGTAAAAGGGGCAAACAAGCCTCCCTTGGGCCTCTCTTATGAGGGCACTAATCCCATTTTCGAGGGCACTGCTATCATGACCTAATCACCTCCCAGAAGGCCCCACCTCATAATATCATTACATTGAGAGTTATATGAAGGTTGTATTTATATGAGATTTCAACATATGAATTTTGCAGGGACACAGATACTCAGACTAAACAGCCATTTACTGATGACTTGGATAGGTTGTTTAACTGCATGAACTTCAGTTTTCTCATTGCTATAATGAAAATGAAATTACCTTCCTTGCAGTGTTGCAATGTAATATAACTTACTGTCTTTGCCCACTTCCCTTCTACTTTAGTATCCAACCTCTGTAGGTAGGATATACAATACTTACAAATTACCTGCTAGTAGATTTGGGAGTTGCTATTAACATTGTAATAAATAGTGGATTATTTACCTCCCAGACCTGGGAAATCTGCCTGTAATTTCTAGGACCAGAGTAACCATTTCTTTCTTTCTCCTCTTTCCATTTTGTTGTACCCCCATTTCTTGCCAACTGTACAATCCCAAATTCCTTCTGTTCCCTTCTGTATATTTCAGTTATATTCTTTTTGTTTTGAAATCTTAGTTTCTCTTTTGCAGGGTTCTTTTAAGACCTCAGATTTATAGACCTCCCTGATGAGTCCTCAGATACTTTCTTCTTCCCATTCTTTGATGTTGCTTGGAAGAATCTGTATTTATTATAGTCACTCTTTGGAGTTTTCTTCAGTTTGGATTAGCCCCACCTATCTATTCTTCTCCTCAAGAATTACTGGTACCTTTTATGCCTTAAAAATGCCTCCCTCATTCTCCTTGGTTGTTGATTTTCCTTAACGAATGATTTTTTCTACCTTTCTTGAACATTTCTCTACCAGGACTTTTGTGTTTATGCCATGATTTCTTCTCTGACTTTTGTTGCTTTTTTTTTTTTTTCCCTCTTTTGCTTCCCCCATTTCCTTATCCTACCTATGAAAAGTATACATTTCTTAGGTTTCTAACCATGTGACTCAATTTCTCTCCTTCATAGATGATCGTATCCACCCTGCCCAATTCAAACTTTCAGCTCAATAACATTTCCCAAGTATACACCTCTGACCTTGATCTCTTTGTTGATTTCCATAATTGAATTGCTAGGTCAGTGGTTTTCAAACTTTTTAATTTTTAACAGTAAACTCCTTTTAAAAAAAAAAAAAAAGAAAGAAATCTTATACATGGAACCTCAGAATTTAAACTTATAAAAGCAGAATGGCTATGAAGGAGTAGAGGGCCTCCCCATCTTAGTAGCTAATGCCATCATCAAACCTCAGAATTTTTGCTTGCTTGCTCTCTGTTGCTTCATCTCTACGTCTGCTCGTGTTGGCTCTATGTACAGATGATCGCAAATCCACTCATCATCAATATCACCTCTACCCCACTGTCTCTTGTTTGCAGTACCCTTTTCTCTGGTCTACCTGCTTTCACTCTTACTCCACTGCAATTCATTCTCCACACAATATATCACATCATTTACCTGCTTCAGACCCTCCAGTGTATTTTCATTACAATTGGAACACATTCCAAAATTCCTACTATATCCAGAAGGCCCTTATGTGATCTGACCTCTAAACTTCCTCTCCGACTGTATCTTGTACTTTTTTCTCTGTGATACATTCCGGCTTAATTGTCATTTCTTTGTTTTTCTCATATTCTTTCATTTATTCTTAATTATCTTTGCCTGTAATTCTCCTTCCCTAAATTTCCTTTAGTTTTCATCATCATCCTTTAGGTCGCAGCTCAGATATTCCTACCATAGATGTCCCTGATGATCCATGTCTTTCCTATTTCCCTGTATCATCTTCTTTATAACATTGTCAGTTTCTTTAATTACCTGATTTATTGAAATGCTTATTGCCTGTCTCCCTCCATTACAATATGAACTTTATGAGATAGGGGCTTTATCTTCCTTGTTTACCACTGCATCACCAGTGCTGATGACAGTGCTTTGTATGGTGCATGTAGCTGCTCAATAGACAGCGCTTGGTATGGTACATGTAGGTGCTCAGTAAAATAACTCTAGGACTCCTGAAATACAGGAAAAACAAACAAAAAACTGATGAGCCACGAGCTCTTAAAGCTCAACATGTCCAAATTCACAGTGTCAGGCATATTATAAGCATTCAATAAATATTTGTTCAAAGTATGAATGCATGGAATCCCTTAAATTCTCTTTGTGAAACCTGCACCATCTCTCTCAATATTGTTGTCATCACTCTGGTTTAGACTTTTCCTCCCTCTTGCTCATTTATTATAACATATTGGTTACAGAGAGAGACAGAACTATCATTCTAGTCTATTTTTCACGAATGTCAGGTTTAAGTTTCTAAAGTGCAGCTCTGATACCATTATTGGTGCAGTTCCCCCACTTGCCTTTAAATCGATACAGATAACTGTCAATTAAGGACATTGACATTGTAGTCCCCATGGCCTTTACAGTCTTATTTCTCATCTTCTCTAAATAAGTCCTACACTTACCTACCTTTATGCTTGTGCTTATCTTGTTTTTTCCTAAAGCTTTCTCTATCTCTTCTTGTGAGAGACATAATTCCTCTGCCAATTCTTGCTTTAAATACCTCTCACTTCAGTATTCTCCCAGCTAAATGTGAATGTGCTGCATACTCAGAATCATAATGTTTTATTTTAATCTTTTGTGTTGCTTAACGTATGATTGCTTTGTGGCCCTCCTCAAGATTACTATAGCGCTATAATTACATTATTGAGCTGAAAGTTTAAATTGGGTAGGGTAGATATGATCATCCGTGAAGGAGAAAAACCCTTTGTGTGTTTTGTACCACATTATTGCAACACCTCAAACATTGCAGGCATGAAGTAAACATGTTGTAAGCATGTCTGTTGAATAAGAGATTTCAATAGTCTGATCAATAATAGAGTATGAATTAATATTTTCTGCACTTTGTCAGTGTTACCCAAAGTTACATGACTCTAAGACTATACTTGTAATCATTGTTTACAAGAGTAAATTGTCAATTCTGTAGTTATTTTATAAAATCTAAGGCAGTGAATATACATCAGAATCCCCTGTAGAGATTCTGAAAAATAGAGATGACCAATTACTGCCTGCAGACATTCTGAATAAGTCTCAGATTGAGTCTATCCATATATGATGTGAAAAAGCCTATGCATATTAGTTGCAAAAAGCTCACTTTCGTACACACAAAGTATGGACACTACTACTGGTATCATTGAATATTATATCTAACATAGAAATTAGAATTTTGAATTACCTAAAACTATGTATAATTTTGAGTTAACTTCAAGTTTCTATAAATAATACATAAATAATGTATTTAAAAACTGAAGAGCCACTATTTTGGAAAGTTTTATTAGCTCAGTGTATGGATTATAATATCCATTGCTTTTAGAATTTCTTCAGAACGCTTCTGCCTTGAATGGGTTTCATTATTAGACTGCCACTAAAGATTGGGAAGAGGAAAAAAATTGAAATAAAACGTTATTCAGTTTTGGTACTTACTCGATTTCCTAAAAGCAGTAGTGATTTTAAAAGTTTAGAACTTTGTCTAAAATTATGTTTCAGGATTTTCTAAAGCTATTAAGTGTAAATGATCGGCTTTATTATACTGGGTAATTACAAAAGTCCTTATTAAATTACCTAACGTATGCATTTTTCTGTTTTAAAGAGGAAAAAATTAAGAATATCAAATCAGCAAAAACTAGCTTTTGTATCTCTCAAAATCTTACCAGTTTTCATTGTATGCAAAAAAGGTATTATAAACATTTTTAGGATTCCCTTTGTATGAGAGTGCAGGAAGAAACAAAAATTTGTCTTAAAATAGACTCATTGTACTTGATGTTAAGTCTCAAAAAAGTGTATTGATAATTAAAGCATTTTAATTTCTGTCCAAATTGATGCTATAATTTAAATCTAGTATTATATCCTATCCTTTATGTTATACTTGATTAAATTTTGCTTAATGAAGTTGTATTTTTTTAAAATTTGTCGGCCAGGTGCAGTGGCTCACGCCTGTAATCCCAGCACTCTGGGAGGTTGAGGCAGGCGGATCACAAGGTCAGCAGATCGAGACCATCGTGGCTAACACAGTGAAACCCTGCCTCTACTGAAGAATACAAAAAATTAGCCAGGTGTGGTGGTGGGTGCCTGTAGTCCCAGCTACTCAGGAGGCTGAGGCAGGAGAATAGCGTGAGCCCTAGAGGCGGAGCTTGCAGTGAACCGAGATCGTGCCACTGCACTCCAGCCTGGGCTATCTCAAAAAATAATAATAATAAATAAGTTGTCATTCAAATCTGTTTAATATCATAAGCAATTAAAAAATACATTAATGAAAAATCCCACGAATATAAAGTGGATTAACAAACATACCTGAAAATAAAGTAATGTGCTTTTTAGAATATTTATTTGAAGCAAAAGTAAAATCCTTGGGTAGTTATGACATCAAGATTATTAATAGTTAACTAATTGTGTTTTTTTTCATCAAAATTTTTTTGTTAAACTGTTTTTGACTTTTTTAAAATTACATACACAGGGAGACATGTATCTAAAACATTTGCATGTAAATGGTATAAACGTAATTATTGAGTTTCTTCATAAAATAATATTAGAATTATTTTTGTTAGTTCCTTCAAAAATTTTAAAAGCGTGAATATTTAAAAGGACTCACAAGACTGCACAGAGCATACTTACAGAAGGCTTTTATTTAAAGGCCAAAGGATATTGTGCAGCCAGAAAAAGAACATAGGCAAGCATATAGCGTCCAGGACACATTCAAGCATAGGCACCCTAGGGCCTTTATTTATACACAGACACGCTTTATCTCCACGTTGAGCCACCAAGAATCTGTGCAATGAATCTTGGCTTCAGGAGAGCTCCAGGCAGGAGTTCCTATCAGGATCATTTTTTTTTTTTTTTTTTTTTTTTGCCACACTGATCACATAGCCTAGCCTGGCTATCTAGTTATGTCCGGTGAAAATCATCAGTAAACAAATCAACTTGCAGGCTGCAGGAAGCGATTCATACTTTAAACGGCACATCATACATCCCGCTGTTCATATACTGGCTAAGAGTCAAGGCTAGACATTCAGGCATCCCCAGAGCTTTCCCAGTTCAATTGTAAATTAGTACTTTACTACACAGTTCCTGATAATTTAATCTAATAAAAGACAAAATGATGATGGTAGCTGCATTGTATAAACTACAGTAAAATTTATAAAATGTTTTAATATGCATTAACTTATTTGAACTTTATAATTCTGTGAACTATATGGGAAAACTGTTTTTATCTCCATTTTATAGATACTAAGACTCAGAGAAGTTAAGTGATTGGCCCAGTTTACATACCTTTTGTGTTTGTAGAGTCAGTTCTAGAAGATAGGCTTTCTGCCTTTTGTTTTAGAATTTTTTTCAACCCTTCATGCCAAAAGTAGATATAAAGAACTATTTACTTACTTTCTAACTGTTCTGTGGAACAGTGTGGAAAACTACTACTTATTTGCCCCCCAAAAAATAGTATTTGTGTTTTAGTGAATATAATATAATATGAATGTTTTCAGAATTTTTTTTACAATGACTTCCAAATTAGGTCTAAGTCCAGTGCCTATTTATTTTTTCTTTTTACCTATGTGGCAGGAGATTTCATCTCAAAGGAATATGAGATAATATATCTTTGGAATAATTGTTCATAAATTATTTTTCTAGAATTTTTCACACATGAATATTAAATTGGGTGTGCAAGATCTAGGTAAAATATCAATATATAGTTGTACTTGTAACATTCTCTTTCTCTTTCTCTCCCTCTCTTTCTCTCTCCCTCTCTCCCTCCCTCTCCCTCTCCTTCTCCCTCCCACTACTTCTCTCCCTTTTCCCCTCCCTCTTCCCACCTTTTCCTTTTGCCCTCTCATTCATTTATGATAGATTTACTTGTCTCCTGTGCCCTAGGTACTGTGCTATCTCCTGAGGGTTTAAAAATTAATAAGATGTGATCCTTGCTTTTAATTCTTACATTGTATATTTTTTATGAACTCACAGTTCCACAAAGGAGAATCTCTATAGTATTGATTACAATACAGTGTAGTCAATCAATAACGTATAAAGTATTATATATTATAAGTATTGAAACATAGGGTTTTCGCCAAGGGGAAATTAGTGAAGACTTGAAGATAGGGAGACTTTTGAACTAGGTCAAACTTAAGGAATTGGTTAGAAAATGAAAGAGAAGACTAGTCCAACCAAACATGTGAAAAAAGAAACAAAGGTGTGTTTAAGAAACACTGAGTGAGTGTTTTATTATACTTGGAATATAAATTACATGGGGGTAATTGGCAAGAGATGAGACTCTTTGATGCTAGATATTGACTGGTCTTATATGCCATGTAGGGGAGTGTAGACTTTATGCCAAAAAGTGTGGAATCCAGGAATCATTGTTAAATAGGAGTTTTTAGTACTAGATAACCTTTTTAACAGATAACATATAAAGAATGAACGAAAGAGGAGACCATCAGTGAAGAGATGAGTTTGGAATCTATTGGAATAGTATTATGAGTGATAATGAAGCTAAAGTTTGGGCCGTAGAATGAAAAAGGAATACACAATTGAAAGACAATTTAGAAATAGACTCAGGCCAATTAGATTAAAATAAGGAAAGAATCTAATTATAGAATTTTGGTCTTGGCAAATTGCCTAATCCACATCTGTTGTTGGACATGAAGTCTTTGAGACGTGCAGCATGGTCAAGTGAATTGCAGTAAGACATATTACTAGTTAGTGACGGAATTGGATTCTCCACATTGTACCTTGCTTTCTGTATCTCCAACAGGTTTTTTTTTTCTTTCTGTTTTTTTTCCTTGATCATACTATGACCTTATCTTGCTTACAGTTTACAGGATACTCTAATATACATTATCTATTTTTACTTGTTCAGCAATCCCATGAAACAAGTAGAACAAGCAATATTTTATCCTTTCTGAAGGTAAGAAAACCAAATCAGTGTGGTTGCTATGCTTATTCAGAGTTTTCTCAGTTTTATCCTTACTACTTAAATATATTATTCCTTAAGTTTTTCCTTTAAAAATATATAGGATTTTGGCCGGGCGCGGTGGCTCAAGTCTGTAATCCCAGCACTTTGGGAGGCCGAGACGGATGGATCACGAGGTCAGGAGATCGAGACCATCCTGGCTAACACCGTGAAACCCCGTCTCTACTAAAAAATACAAAAAACTAGCCGGGCTAGGTGGCGGGCGCCTGTAATCCCAGCTA
>NW_012114544.1:3024209-3083407 GCF_000951035.1 Colobus angolensis palliatus | reverse complement strand
ATATATATGATTTTGTAACTGGTAGAATCATTTGTTGATTTAGATTGTAGATATACTCCTGAAATTATCTCTCAGCCTGACATAGATTTTACATGAATAAGGTGGTTTTTGTTTTGTCCTTTGGCGAATCATTTTGCAAATGAAAAAAATACATTTTTGTTTGATTTTTTTTTTTTTTTCTTTGAGACGGAGTCTTGCTCTGTCGCCAGGCTGGAGTGCAGTGGTGTGATCTCAGCTCACTGCAACCTCCGCCTCCCGCGTTCAAGCAATTCTTCTGCTTCAGCCTCCTAAGTAGCTGGGACTACAGGCACGCGCGCCAGCACACCCAGCTAATTTTTGTATTTTTAGTAGAGACAGGGCTTCACCATGTTGGCCAGGATGGTCTCAATCTCTTGACCTCGTGATCCTCCCACCTCAGCCTCCCAAAGTGTTGGGATTACAGACATGAGCCACTGCACCTGGCCTGTTTGATTTTTTTAATAATCTTGGTTAATTTAAAGCAAAACATTTTCTTAAATGCCTCATCATATAAAATATTATTGGTACCATTTGAGGGTAGACAGTCTGTCATAGGGGACTCTTTAAATAGTAGTTTTATTACTTATTGTGAATCCTAGGGCTTATTGGTAAACCTCTATCAACCTTGCTCTCCTCTACTTCAGTTTGATATAATAGTAGTCTTAATTCACAGTTATTATGAGTGTCAAGTGAGATGACTGCAAAGCGTTTACACCAGTCCCTGGCCCTAATAACTACCTGAGATGTTTTCAGCTATTATTAGATTTGTATTTTCTATTGTAGGAAATTTATAACTATATAAGTAAAGCAGTTTTAAAGACAGAGTCAAAAGGAAATGAATTAACATTTACTTGTGAATTTTGCATCAAATAATTTCTGTAAGTTTTATAGCACAAATATGATTTACATTTAGATACATACATAAAATATAATTAAGAAATAGGGAACAGTTCCTACACTAAAGTATTTTTCTTCTTAAAAAAATGTTCTTTAGATAAAGTGTTTTATACTCAATGGTAAATTACGATAATATTAAAAATCATTTTTTCTGTCTAAGAAAGTCTTATTGTTCTAAAATCATTTCCTATGAGGAGTCAAGAAGATATTGAAACTTACTTGATTCTGTTAGAATGTTCACAAAAACTTGTCTTTTTCATTTGTTGCCAATACAGTCTCTGAAGAAAATAAACATTGTATTATGGTGGGACAAATATTTTAATTTATGTTAAGTGTTTACATAATACAAACTTCTGGTGTCTATGGAATGATCAAGGTATTGAAGTTTAAGTTCATTTTCATAGAAAGTCCAATCTCCATCTCTATAAGGATATTATAGACCTAAATATATCCTTCTTAGTGCACTGGAGCTCTTGTTAGGTAATGTATCAAGATGATAAAGTGCTTTTTCAGGAAACTTATTGAATTACTTTGGTATATAATAATTTACCCAAATAAAGCCTTCATGACCTCTACTTCGTACCCTTCACCATTCAACTGTATTTTTTCTTCTTTAGTCTCTTCTACATGCTTTCATTAGTAATAAAGGAATCTTCCAAAATTTATTCCATGGATGCATTTTCGATACACAAGAACTAGAACTGATTTTACCAAATTTAGATTTCTATTCTAATTTTTTATTCTTAGCAGTCGAGGAAAACAGTGTTTATTAATTTACTTTTTTTTTAGGCAAGCCAAATTAGAGCTGAGAGTTGCTGTAGCAAAAGTGGAAGAGTTAACTAACGCGACTGAAGATCTGCAGGGACAGATGAAAAAGAAGGTATTTTCTATTTCTAAGACAAATGGATACCCGTTGCTTAGTTTTCTTTCTATTTTGTTGATTTATTTTGAATTAGGTGTTAAAGAGGATTGCCAGAAGATGAATTAATTATTTTATTACCCTTAAATATAAAATATGAAAGTATGAAGCTAAGCTATATTATTGAAAACAACTTTATAAATAATTTTTTATTTCCATTCTCTGTAGCCTAATTCAATAAAACATCATAATCCCACTTAAGCACATCATTACTGAAATGCAAATTAATACAAGATCAGGTTTCAGTTAACTGGTTATTTGCAGGTGGAAAACAAGCATTTAATACTACCTTTATGTTATTTACTAAAATATTTATTGGCATAATAGACTCTGGTTCTTTTAAATATGTAATAGAGAAATTTCAGGAGGATGTCAAGGAAAAGTCAGGCTTTATTTTTAGATAGATATAATTATTGAAAATTCTCACTCTGGGACTTATTAGCTATGTAACTTTCTAAGCCTTATTTCCAATCTGTAAAAAGTTGATTATGGATTTCTAATAATGGTAGATTTGTTTTAAGTGTTACAAGAACCCTTCCATAAGTAACAATTTTAAAACTTGGATAAATTTTTAAAACACCAGAAAGCACCCAAAACAGAAAAAAGTAAAAGAAATAAGAATTGTTAATTTTGGGATTTCTGGCCTGTCAGTTCTCCCAACCCCCACAGCTGTGGCTTCAGAAAACACCTCTGTATTGGCTTAAGGTACCCAGGTCAAAGTTTAGGGCTAGAAAAGCAGTAGGAGATTTAAAGAAGAAATACTGGCAGCAAGAGTAACACACAGAAAAAGTGAGAGCCAAATTCTGAGTGTAAATTCTTACCAAATTCATGCCTGACAACTAAATTATGCATGTGGAAGTGGGGGAGGGACCCCAGAGAACCCAGTGAAGAAGCAGGCAGAGACCTAAGAGAAATCTACTTTTGAAAGATAGAGATATATGAAACTAGATATTTGAGTTTACTACTTTTTATAATTGAATACATGCGAGAAATGTGTGCAACTGAAGCATCAGCGTACTGAAGCCTTCCTTATTGTTTGAAGTATCAGAGGACAAAGCCCAAAGCTGGAAAGGCAGCTGAAAATTACAAGGGAATCTCTAGAAGCAAGGGAACCACAAAGAGGATGAACCCTACCTCTGCCCAAATCTTGACTGATCTTCAAATTATGTAGGCACAGGGCCTAGTTATAAAAGCAATAGTGGAAAGCAATAAGAACTAATTACATGTATCAGCTGATGCATACTGTATGTGGGATAGATTTCAAATTTCAAGACCAAGCAAGATAATTGTCTACTTGAACTAAAAAAAAGAAAAGAAAAGAAAATAATGCTCAAAAGAACAAAACAAGTAACTGCAATGTATTGTCTACACTATCGGGTTTTCAATAAAAAATTACTAGACAGAGAAGTATGACCTATACTTGTTGGGGAGGTGCTGAGGGAGGCAGCCATTAGAAACTGACTTTAAATGGATCTGTCTGTTAGATTTAGCAGACAGAGACTTCAAATCAGCTGTTATATATATGTTCAAGGAATTAAAATCTGTTTTTAAATTAAAGTCTCTAGGAAGAGATAGATAATTTTAATTGAGGACTGGGACATCATTTTTAAAGAAGAAACTCTAGAGCTTTAAAGTTGAGCAACTGAAATAAAAATTTCACTAGATAGACTCAAAAACAGATTGGGAAAGACAGAAGAAATAATCAATGAACTTGAAGTCAGATCAATAGAAGTTACCCTGTCCAAAGAACAGAGAGTTTAAAAGATTGAAGAAAAATGAACAAGTGCTCAGAAATCTGTAGAACAATGTGAAGCAGTACAACATAAGTGTAATTGGAACTGCCAAAGGGAGGGGGATGGCAGCAGAAAAAATTTAAAGAAATAATGGCTGAAAACTTCCTAAATTTGGTGGAAAGTATTAATCAGTAAACACAAAATCACTTTAAGACACATCACAATGATACTGACAGCCAGTTATGAAGAGAATACCTGAAAGTAGCAATAGAAAAATGACCAGAGAGGCAATGATAAGATTAATGACTGAGTTCTCATCAAGAAACTGTGGAAACACTTTTGGACATAGGCCCTGGCAAAGATTTTATGTCAAAGACTCCAAAAGCAATTGCAACAAAAACAAAAATTGACAAGTGGGACCTAATTAAACTAAAGAGCTTCTGCATACCAAAGGAAACTATCAACAGAGTAAACAGACAACCTACAGAATGGGAAAAAATATTTGCAAACTCTGCATCTGACAAAGGTCTAATATCCAGCATAAAGAACTTAATTTTACAAGAAAGAACAGCATTAAAAAGTCGACAGAGGACATAAACAGACAGTTTTCTAAAGAAGATATACACGTGGCCAACAAGCAAATGAGGAAATGCTCAGTACTACGAATTAGAGAAATGCAAATCAAAATCACAATGAGATACCATCTCACACCTGTCAGAATGGCTATCATTACAAAGTCAGAAAATTACAGATGCTGATGATGTTGCTGAGAAAAGAAAATGTTTATCCACTGCTGGTGGGAATGGAAACTAGTTCAGCCACTGTGGAAAGAGGTTTGGAGATTTCTCAAAGAACTCAAAACAGAAGTACCATTCAACCCAGCAATCCCATTACTGGGTATATAACAAAGTAATATAAATTGTTCTACCATAAAGACACGTGCCCATGTATGTTCATCACAGCACTATTCACTATAACAAAGAGATGGGATCAACCTAGATGTCCATCAATAGCAGACTGGATAAAGAAAATGTGTTACGTGTATACCGTGGAATACTACACAGCCATAAAAAGAGCAAAATCATGTCCTTTGCAGTAATATGAATGCAGCTGAAGGCCATTATCCTAAGCAAATTAACCCAGGAACAGAAAGCCAAATACTGCATGTCCTCACTTACAAGTGGGGGCTAAACATTGAGGACAAATGGACACTAAAGGGAACAATATACACTGGCCCTACTTGAGGGTAGAGGATGGGAGGAGGGTGAAGATTGAAATACTACCTATCAGGTACTATGCTCATTACCTGGGTGGCAAAATAATCAGTATACCAAACCCCCTGACACACAATTTACCCATGTAACAAGCCTGCCCATGTACTCTTTGAATCAAAAATAAAGACTGGAAGGGTGAAAAAAAAAAAAACCTGTGAAAACAAAGTATTGGAATAATATATTTGAAATGCTAAAGAAAAAAATACTAAGAATTCTATATTCAGTGAAATTATACTTCAAAAATGAAAGCAAAATACAGGCATTTTCAAATAAACCAAAAATGAGAGAGTTTGTCCCCAGCAGACCTGCATTCAAAAAATTCTGAAGGAAGTTCTTTAGGCTAAAAGGAAATGACACCAGATGGCAACTCAGATACAAGAAGAAACTAAAAGCAACAGAAATGGCAAATATGAAATAACGTGTGTACATACTTTTCTCTTCTTATCTTTAAAAGATGACTGCTTATAGCAGAACTAATAATACTGTATTTGATGGATTTGTAAAGTGTGCAGATGTAATATATGACAACAATGGCACTCAGGACTGGGATCCTACATGGATATACACTGTTGCAAGGTTCCAGTGTTTTCTCTGAACTTTCATCTAAATATTAACTCTAAATAAATTGGGTAAGTTCAAGATGCATATTGTAGTCTCTACAGCAGCCACTAAAAAATAGTTCAAACAGATATAACTAAAAGCAATAGAGGAATTAAAATAGCAGTCTTAGGCTGGGCATGGTGGTGTGCACCTATAGTCCCAGCTACTTGAGAGGCTGAGACAGGAGGATCACTTGACCCAAGGAGTTTGAGTGCAGCCTAGGTAACATGACAAGACCCTAAAAAAAAAAAAAAAAAAAAAAGGCCGAGTGCAGTGGCTCATGCCTGTAATCCCGCACTTTGGGAGGCCAAGGTGGATGGCTCATGAGATCAGAAGTTCAAGAGCATCCTGGCCAATGTGGTGAAACCCCGTCTCTACTAAAAATACAAAAATTCACCAAACGCGGTAGCAGGCGCCTGTAATCCCAGCTACTCGTGAGGCTGAGCCAGGAGAATCGCTTGAACTTGGGCAGCAGAGGTTACAGTGAGCTAAGATCACGCCACTGCACTCCAGCCTAGGAGACAGAATGAGATTCTGTCTCAAAAAAAAAACCAAAAAGTTATGGCATCATAAAAAATATTTGTTAACACATGGAACAGGAAAAGATGAACAAGAAATTTCTTTAGAAAGATGATACAAATAAAATTTATTAATATAGGTCAAAGCATCACTATGTCAAAGAAGAAAGACCCTGTGATTACCTTGATACTTAATGAGATGTAGAATAGTATAGTTAAGAGAACATATTCTAAAGGCAGATTCTCCGTCTCAAAAAAAAAGAAATCTCTCTCTTGTTTTGTTAGACTTGCACTATAGAAATAATCTGAAATATTGGTAGAAATCTATATGCAATAACTGTTTTGAGTATTTTTTATTAATACAGGATTGATGATGAAGTTCTCCCCTCCTTTTTATTATACACATGATTTGTTTCCAAAGTCATATTGTTTCTTTTAATGTATGTATTAGAATGCTAATAGCATAGTAACTTTATAGCATGAACTGTTTTCTTTAGGCTGTATAATGGTGTATTGAATTTTCACATACTCAAAGTAAGTTTCTTGTTTCTTTATTTTCTAGGAGAAGGATGTGGTGTCTGCCCATGGAAGAGAGGAAGCATCAGATAGGCGCTTACAGCAGTTACAGTCCAGTATAAAACAATTAGAAATAAGGTAAATTGTTAAATGCATCTAGTGTTGTTGATATGCTTTAAAAGATATTTTACAATAGAGTTTCAGAGTGCAATATTTACTAGAATAAATGTTTTATAAACTCTAAATCAAAACTATAATCATAGGTGTAAAATCTGATTTAATTGACATTATTTATTAAAAATTATATTCAACAGATTGCTATACTTTGAATATATGTTCAAAGATAATTTGTTGAATATGATTTTAGAACCTTTACTAAGTGCATTAATTTAACTTTGAATGAGAATAGTTGTGCCAAATTTAGTCCAGTACTTTTTGGGAAACAAATAAAACCCTTGATATCATGCTTTTGTATCAGTACTGCAGAGCACAGAGCACACCTTTATTTTCATTTCTCCTTAGGTCAGCCTGCAGATTTTGGTGTGAACATAGTTGACCTTCAGTAACCTAAAATCTTTCTTTCTTCTAAAGAGCAGTTAAAATTTTAAAATCATAGTTAAGAGGAAATTTGATATTACCTCAACCCCTCTATCATTCTGTACTTCTAAAATAATACAGTAAAAATAAACCATTAAAGTGGAAGGCAAAGAAAGGAGAGGAATGTTATTTTTAAAAGCTATTTTTTAGGAATCATGAACCATAAATCCTACAAAAAGGATTAACTTCAAGAGCTAAATGTAGATTCTTTTTGCATCTTGGGTGTAATATGTCAGAAAAATCTTGGAAGCTGAAGCTTGATCATCAATCCTTTTGGTCCTCCAGAAGGCAGGGTGCTAGTGTATCCTGCTCCCCAGTACTGTTCTCCCTTGTGTTCTTAGGAGTTCTAATTTGCAGTGGCCCTTCGGATACCTTTACCCATCACTCATCTCTGTCCTGATAGCCATCATCAATTGGTGTCATGTTTTTCAACAGGAGTATTGGCTTTTTGAGTGAGACAATTCTTAGTTGTTTGAGACTGTGCCAATAACTACAGGATGTTTAGCATCCCTGGCACCAAATATGAAATTCTAGTCGCACCTCTTAGCATTGTAACTACCAAATGTCCCCACACATTTCAAATGCCAATACCATCATAGTTGTAAACCGTTGAGTATAGGACACTGGTATATCAGAACGGTCCATGCAGTACTTTTTTTAAAATCTTTTTTCTTTGTACAAGCTGAGCCACATGACTTGATATTAGATTGTGGACTTTATTTTAGGTAGGGAGAATATATATTTGTCTTTTGCTAAAGCTAAGAAGTAATTTTTAACCAGATGCTAAAAGTCATCTTGAAAAGATAACATTTTCCAAGTGCTTTGATGATTTTATTTTGCTATAAATGATTTATCTGTTTAATAAAATCTTTTCATTTGACACAATGACTATAATAAAAGTGAAAATAAATATATGCCTACCTCTCCCACATCAACTATGCCTTTTGTGTGCTAATATTTAGAATAACTAATACAGGTAGAGGAAAACAAATATGATCCTTGTATATTTGTTTGTTTTCAGTAATTTGGGACAGTATAAAGGAGATATATGCAAAGCATACTTGAAACCCCTATTTTTATGCCTATTGAACAGGAGTAGTAGAAAAAGGTCTAAGAGATAGTTGAGATATACCCCAGTATGACTAGGTATGATTTTCCGTACATTGTTAGAAGAAGAGTCTTTAAGACCCCCTCCTAAGAGGGACTTTCATATTCACAGGTGAAGCATCATGTTTTCAATGTGTGTTGAGCACCTACTGTTGTACCAGCCAGTGTTTTAGGTTCTGGAATTCTAGAAGTGGACTGTATCTGGTGATATCTGATTATCTCTGTAGATGACAGAGAAAAGTCCTTAAACAACATTTATACCTATTTAAACAGATACAAAGGATTATTCTCAGTAGGGAAAATTCACCAATGGATACTACTATTAAAAATAGGGTTTTTAAAAAATAAGTAAAAACTTAGAATGAAGTCTGATTGATAGGCATCACTTACTTGTAGAATCACCCCCACCACCTTCTGACCTCCATTACTCATATGCTTAAATTGTTAGAGAAAGAAAATTATTCAATAATATAATTGACTCTCAGTTGGCTACCACTATCTACCTGAATTGATATTTGAGATTTCACCCATATTTACTAAAGAATGCACCCAGATTTATACATCATTCATTACTTAATCGGAATCTAAATCACTTTTTTTCTCCTTTCTTCAGCAAATATTTACTGACTAGACTGAAGACATTTTAAAAGCTAAGTTACCATAGGATATATGTATATGTTTGAGAGCTTGAAAAGAGTAATATGAAAGTGATTGAAAAACAGAATTTAGATACAATTGTTTTTCCTCAAGATTTAGTTGGGTGGGTCTTTAGTACTGTGAAAGACCAAATGTACCAGATAATTCAGGAGATTATTTTATTCAGGCTATTGAAGTAGGGAGAATGCTCATTAATGAGGAATGTTTCAAAGAAAAGGAAGGGGCCTGAGGTTTTATATAGGCAGATAAACGAGGTGTGCATGAATCTTACGGGACTCATGAGGAAGGATGGAGGTGGGTCTTATTTTGGAATATGCGAGAGCAGGGTTATTTTATGCTGTTAGCTCTATCCTGAAACACAAAATGATAGAGGGGGTTTAGAGGACAAGGGTAGGAGGATTTCTTAGCCATCCCTGTTTTCTTGGCTCAGGTAAAGTCTAATATCAGTATAAAGGAAGAACAAAAGCCAGATACAGCAGACATAATATACGATTAATGTCTATTCTTAAGATTTGAGGCAGATATTTGAGTGGACCAACAATTCAGTAACACAGGTTAGAAATGGAGGAGAACAAAGTAATGATTAATAATGATTGTGCAGACTATTCCATTCACATAACATGTCAGACTAAATATTCTGAAAAAAACCCTCTTAATGTAAGCATCTTGATAAATAACAATATGATTTGTTTCCAAAGTTGTTTCTTTAACTTACATATTAGAATGCTAATAGCATAAAAACTTTATAGCATGAACTGTTTAATTACATTTAAATGCTCAACTTATATAGTTGGGAACTCTCAAGCATACAAACAAAAAAACAAAAACAGGAAGCTAAAACAAGAATGATAAATAAATGACTTGCCTGCCAAGGACGTCAGGGCTGGATCTATATTATGTCACAAGAAGGTAAATGTCTTTGAGCAGGCTGGAACCCCTGAAGGAGCTACACTCTAATTAAAAGGCTAAAATAGAAAAAAATTTCTGCTTCTTAACAATGATAGCCAACCAATAAAACTATTTCCATCATGTAGCCAAATGGAAAAAACAAATCATAATAATCATTGTAGTCTTCTCTGAGAATGTGTAACCATAACTCTGCCCTCATATGACACTGTTGTTTAATGTTGTACTATCTGTTCATTTGGAAACCTCAGCCCCAAAAACTAAAGTGGCAACAGATTGGTAGGTAGTCCTAGTACATGGAAGAAGCAATAGTAAACCTTTGGGTGAAATACTTTTGAACACAGACCCCTCAGGATTCCCACAGATTAAGTTTAGACAGATATGAACTTAATCAAAAATTACCAAGTGCATGAGAAAATAAACCACTTAACTGACAGGAAGAAGGTTTTGATGTGGGTAGTGGAGGGGAGTGGGGAGGGGAGAATAGAGAAGCCTGCTTCTTCTACTATTTAGAAAAAAGAAATGCCTGAAAATAACAAATAACAAAGAAAATTATAAAATGTGTCTTACCAAACATGTTATAAAGCCAAAGTAATCAAATCAGTAATCAAATTAAAATGAGTCGAACATGTAAAAACTAAGTAGATCAATGAAACATAATCTACTAGTAAATTATGATATTTGCATATATGATATTTGCATATTTGGGGGATAGTAATAGAAGTATTTAAATTCATTAGTTACTAATGGTACTCAAACAACTGGCCATTAGTTTGGAACTTAAGTTGGACTCTTCTCTTACGTCATATTCAGGAGTAAATTCAAATGAGTCAGGATTAAAAATATAGGGGTAAAAATTAAAGTCAAGGAAATCTTTGGAGGCAATCTAAGAGATTACACTGACAATCTATGGATGAAGGAGACCATCTTTATAAAAACTGAAAGCCAAAAGTTGAAAAAAATAGTCAAATTTAGCTGTGTTAAATTTTTAGTGTAGTGAAGATTCCCTAAATAGAGTCAATAGGCAAGAACAACAAAAAAGTAGATTTGGAAAAAAAAGATATTTTCAGCATAAAGGACAGACTAAGGGTTAATATTTATAATATTTATAATTTATGGTTCTTATAAAGGGAAGAGCAAAATAATTTATGGTTCTTATAAAGGGAAGAGCAAAGTAAACCCATCAGAAAAAAAATGTGCAAAGATTAGAAGAAATTCAAAGAACAAAATTCATATGGCTTACAAAAGGAAGAAAATATGCCTTAAGTGTCTTATAGAGAAATACAAATTAACAGTGAAATGAGGTTACATTCATTAGACTAGGAAAGGAAGGAGCCTTTATAACTTGATGAGATTTCTATATTATTAGATGAGAAAAGCAAGTATAGAAAAGGGTATATATTATGATTTTTATTGTTATAAAAAAATTAAAAAGCTCCTGTGGTTAGCTGTATGTATAATATGTGTGTATATTTATGTGTATATATGCATGAGTATATATATATGTGTATATAATCATATGAATGTTGAGAAAATTATTTTAATATATACATTAGCAAGTTCACGTAGCTTGTCTGGGTAGAGAGCATGAAAAGGGAGAAAAGAGAAAAGACCATATAAATGTAAAGAACAACTCATTTCTTAAGGGTTTGCTTTATGTCATTGTCATGTAACTATATAATACAGTGTGATACCATAGCAAGTATAACATAATTAGGATCAGAAAATCCAGGCTCAGTCTCAGCCCCACTGCTCATTAGCCCTATGACCTTAATCAAATGCCTGACCTCTCTGGGTATGTTTGTTGTTCTTTAAAATGAAGATATGGAGATAGTAAAACCTACTTTATAGAAGTGTAATGAATATCAAATGAGAAAATATTAATACATGTGAAAGTTACTGGCATAATAATACAAGTATTATGCTACTGAGTAGTAGATGCTCAGGAAATCTCCCTCCTTCCCTTTAAAAAAGTTTAACTTTCCCAGTGTAATTATTGATTTCTAGATTATGTGTGACAATCCAAGAAGCCAACCAATTAAGAACAGAAAATACACATCTGGAAAAACAGACCAGAGAGCTACAAGCAAAGTGCAATGAATTAGAAAATGAGCTATATGAGGCCATTGTAAGAGCCAGAAATAGCATACAACTCTTAGAAGAAGCTAACCTTCAAAAAAGTCAGGTAAGAAAGCTGGTAAATATGTTTAGATATAATAAAATGTTGACTATTCTCCCATGTGACCTCACAGTAAGAGATTCAATAGCTGCAGAATAAATGCATGAAAATGAAATTGCTATTCTCTTCATTAGTAATCATACCATATTCTTGGATGGTAAAACCAAATATGATAATATTATAAAATGTCAATTCCTTTCTAAAATAATGTATAAATATCAGACTTTTCTTATTTTCCCAAACCCTGTGTAACTAATCTTCATCCCCTGTAGTCTCATACTTTAAAAAAAAAAAAAAAAAAAACTGTTACAGTGCTTTACTGCAGTATACCCTATATTTTATTCAGTTGAATCTGATCAATCTTATCCATCTCTATTCCCCTTCATCATATACTCAATTACTTTAATAAAGCAGAAGCTTAATTGACTTTAAAGATTTATTTACCGAAGTCTTCATGTCACTGTTCTTTTTCAGTTCTCTAACAATTGTGATACCTGTGCTATCAAATACAGTGTTCCTTGTCATATACTGCTTCCCTATGAATTATATATTTAGTTTATTGAAGTCACAAAATAAATGTTTTAATGTTTATTTTGCTGCCTCCCTTATGTAGAGTTCATTAAATCATTAATTTATTTACCAACATTTATTGAAAGCCTAGTATATGCAGAATACTCCACTAGCAAGTATGTTGAGGTACAAAGGAAGTGCTTTGTTTTATTTATATTTCCCTTTTTACAGAGGATTTTTCAAGAGATCTAGTAAAACAGAACATAGTGTAAGGTGGATATTGAGAAGCTAATAAATAAAAAAAATTATCTAAATCCTAACTGTGGGAATGCTAAGGTGTTTATCATGCCTTTCAACTAATATTTTCATCTGTGATCTGGATACTGTCTTTTAAAATGGTTAAGAGGCACACAATAGACATAATATGCTTGGGAATTGTGTTGAATACCTAAATCAACTAGAAAAATTAAGGTCAAGACAAAATTTTTATCTCTGCCCTCTGAAGCCTACTTGTATGAGCACTCTTAATACCAAGCCATTAAAAATAAACATCTTGTGTAGAGCACAGTGGACAGAGAAAATAGTAGGAACACTCATTGCCCATCCTCCTCCCAAATTTTCTCACTCAAATCCTAAGTCAACAGACCCTCACAGAGACTGTCTATGACTACAATATTAAACTGCTCCTTGACTCATTGCTTAGTTGCTAGAGGTTTCCCATCTTCAGTTGCTTGTTCAAAGTCAAAGGTTCTCCCAACCGATCATACAAGCAAGGCAGGAAGTACAGCCTAGCATAGTTCCCCTTCTCCCCCTCAAGGTTATTACGTAAGAACAGCTGTTACTTGTCACTAGCTTACTTGTTTAAGGTGGAGGAAATTTATCTTAAAAAACAATTTTTAAAAAAACAGGTAAAAATGTGTATGGTACCTTTGGAAGATGGTGGGAACAGAACACAGGGCCACTTACATGTTGATTTAAAATGGATTCAACTTGGCCTAATTGAAGGAGTTCCAAGCCCAGAAAAAAAGGTTTGTGTTAGAGATATAAATATGGGAATTGTCAGCATATAAATGATATTTAAAACCATGAAATTTGATTAGACCACTAAAAGAAGGACATATAGAGAGGGGGGCAAGAACTGAACCTTGGGTAGTCCAGTATTAATGATAAGTGAGATAGGAGGAAAACCAGTACTGTGTGTGATGTGCTGAAAATCACATGCAGAAAGTACAACAAGGAGAGGAAAGTAAATATCTCAAGTGCTGCTGGTAAAGAAGTACTGAAAATTTACTTATAGATAATCAATATGCAGATCATGATGGTGAAAGCCTGATTCAAGGAAGTATAAAAGAGATTGAAAGAAAAAGTCTTGGAGATGAACATGTTACAGAGTTTTGCTTCACAGAGAAGCAAGGAAATGGAGTGTGACTGACAGCAGAGCTAGGATTATGGCAATATTTATTTGGTGGGAGATGGAAATGATTGGAATGATAGAAACACATCAAAGAGACAAAACAAGTGGTGTCTGCAATGATCAAGTTATGAGTTAATGAGTGACATAATTTGAATAATACTAAATAATGGAAAGAGAGAGAAATTCAAGAGATTCTTATAAGGATACAATACCTAGAGATGATGATTTACTTTATATAGGGTTCAAAAAAATGGAAAATTCAAAAATGTTTTTAAGATTTCTGGCTGTAGAGATTAGAAGGGTGTTAGAAACATTGGCTGAAATAAATACCATAGAGAAAGTGTCTTTAATTAGGACAAGGGCAGGTGAGAAGGTTAGGGAAAATAAATATCATTCATGATTTCAACATGATATTCAAGTAGAGATGTCCCAGAAGTTTTGAATAAGGTGTTTATAGAAAGTGACTAGTGGATAGGTTTTTACCTATTGCTATCTTTACTAATAATGATGTGATCTATAACATGAAATGATTGTTTTCTGAAGGCTCTACTTGAGGAGAAGCAAAAAGAAGAAGACATAAAGAAAATGAAAGAGACAATTTCTCGGTTTGTACAAGATGCTACCAAAAGAACCAAGAAGGAAGTAAGGATTTTTAATTATATTTAAAATTCAGAATTTAAGTCACAACTAAAGACTAAATTCCACCTAAATACTTGTAAATTAAAATTAAAATACTTGCCTACAGAGTTATACAGACTGTATTGAAATTATTAGCATAAGTGTTTAAAAACTAACTAAAGGAACTGAATAAAGGCTCCTTTCCTTTAAAATTATCTCCAGTAGGGTAGTGGGATATACTGAATAGCCCTCCACTTGATAAAATAAAGATGTTCCTTTTTTTTCCTTATCTGTATTTTTTGTGGGCAATATTATTTTTCTCCTAGGTGAACTGTAGCTTTAAACTGGTTTTTAAAACTTCATCAGTTTAGAAAAAAATAAAGTTAAAATGTTTGCTTTCTCCCAAGCAACTAGGTGGTAGAATTTTTATTTCCACAAAGCCACTGTATAATATTTCTTCCTGCAGAAGTATTTCTTAGAAATCTATTACTTTTACAGAATCATGGTGTAAAGAAAAAAAATCTATTACTTTGTCTTTATATGACCGAAATTAGATAATTTCCCAAGATAAAATTTTTAATTTAAGGCAGAGTCCAAAGTAAACCGTGCGCTTTTTAATTTCTAATCTTCTATATCTTTTCTGCAGGAGCTCTGTCCTTCCTATTCGTGAAGTTGAGAGTACTGTAACATTGGACTATAGCCTAAAATATTCTTGATGACATTTTAAAAATAAATATTAATAAACTTTATACTTTTAATGATAAAAATATTTTATTAAAGTATTCATGGTATGAGCATTCCTCTAATTGTATTTTCTTATCCTAAAATAAATGCACATTGATTTTGGGGTTGATGAAGTTCATCTTTTGCATGAAGCATTAAATCTAAGTAGGATTTTTCACAAGCACTGTGATCTCATTCATTCCAAATGTTTTGCAAATGGAAAATACAGATGCTTCCTAAAATCCAATTATTTCCCTATTCAAATATGTAATTCTTCCAGGCATCGGAAGCTCAACATGTCTGAAACTGAACTTACTGTTGTAGTCAGTCCCAGATTGTTTCTTCCTTAGGTGTTCCTGTTGATTTCCTATAGCCAGCCTTTCCCTGCCATTACAACTGTTCACTCAGGAAGTATTTATTGAGCACTTCCTGTGTGCCACGCATTTTGCTGGGTCTTTGCCCTCTCTGAGTTCCACACTGTTGCCCAGTTGATTTTTTTTTAGTAAACTTTTAAAATTATTATTAAAAGTGACATATGCTCATTGTAAAAAGAAATTTAAAATATGTATGAGAAAATATGTACAAATGAAAAATATGTATAAAAGAAAATTAAAATTACAAGTTTAATACCCAGAGATAGCCACCATTTTTAGCATTGTTCTGTGAATTTCATTTAATCCCAAATTATTCACGGCGTGTCCTTCAAATATGTAGAATTAACCTGTTGAATTGAGAATAACTTTATATGTATCTCTTCCTATTGACTAAAGTAAATACAATGAATAAATTGTCACATATTTCTGTTCTGTCTATAAAATTGAACAAAAATATGACAGTGGCTTATTTCTTTAAAATATGAAAATACTTTATTTCTTAGATATCTCTCAAATAAATAAAATTTGTAAAAAAAAATACATTGTTTACTTTTGATTTTAAATCATAGCTAGTGCCATTATTGGATTTTCCTATTTCTTAATAGTTTATCTTACTATTTGGTTTATAAATGTCCTTACTATTCATAAAATTATAGAGGGGAATGCTTATATAAAGTGAGGATAGGATGAGAGAAGGGTGTTAGTCCCTCTACAGACTTCAAAACCCCAATCACAGTAAACTACCTCACTGAAATGTGTATTTCCTCACATGACGAAAGTTTACATTTTGTTTCATTAGATACTAACTCTAGAAAATTCCATATGACTTTTGGAGCACAGAAGTTTATGTATGATATGCCATCAGTGTCAATAGTTCTACACAGTCCTTTTAAAAGGCATGAATAGTTTGATTCATCTGTATTTGCCAGGATTACTATAAATGTATTTCAAAATATGTACCCTCCTGTTATCATAAGCCCTCAAGTTAGCTGTATCATTTCTAGATACTAAAAAGAACACATTTTAAAAAGAAATTATGCAAGAGGGAGACAGACATTACAGGGCTTGTAAGAACCAAAATTTTTATATTATAGGAACATTTATGACTTAATTTCTCTGCCTCAGTTTTCCTCATCTATAATGGAAATAATAACCTCATTGGATTTTTGTGAGAATAAATGAGATACTACATGTAAAGCACTCTGAATAGTACTTAACACACATTAATCCTCTATAAATTCTGTTATTGTTACTGATCCATAAACAGAATACATTGATTCTTAATATAATGATTAATAGGAAAAGTCTACATCAAATTATAACCTTGAAAAGAGCTAAAATAGGCCGGGCGTGGTGACTCACGCCTGTAATCCCAGCACTTTGGAGGCTGAGGCAGGCAAATCACAGGGTCAGGAGATCGAGACCATCCTGGCTAACACGATGAAACCCCGTCTCTACTAAAAATACAAAAAATTAGCTGAGCATGGTGGCGGGCGCCGGTAGTCCCAGCTGGAGGCTGAGGCAGGAGGATGGGGTGAACCTGGAAGGCGGTGCTTGCAGTGAGCCGAGATCGCGCCACTGCACTCCAGCCTGGGCGACAGAGCGGGACGCCGTCTCAAAAAAAAAAAAAGAGCTAAAATAGACCCAGAAATAGTATGCTTGGCAGGCCTTCAGAAAGATAACTCATATTAATTAACCATATAAAGTACATGGCAGTATTGTAAATGTTCTAAACAAAGTTTACATCATATTTTCAAAATAGTCCATCTTACAAGATACTACAAAATTTTCAAAGACCTTTAGATCATAAAAGTTTACTGATGATTTACCATTGGCATCAGTATTCTTCAGAGTCCTTTTAAAAAGCATGAATAGTTATTAGAAAAATTTATTGTCATAGAGAAATCCTGATGAGGTGTGACTAATTCTTCAAAATAGTCTGTGCACATTAATAGTGTTCTTTCTGAAGATATTTAAATGTTAATTAAATTTTATTAAATGTTATTTATTAAATAGTATTAAATCTTAATTTATCTTCAGAAGTAAAAGTAATTTAATACTGGGGTGTGATGGATATTATTAAAAAAATTCTTCTGTTTATGAATCAAAAGCATCCTATGATGAAAGTGTCTGACAACCACAGTCCTTTTGGATATACCATTCTATTCACTCTTCTTCCATTTTCGTGGCAAATTCTTTGCTCTTTAATATATTGTGTGCTTATTTGTCTTTTATGCCCTAAAAGTTACAATTTTATTTTTATCAAAATTATTATCATACATGTTTTTATCAGATATTAATCATTTTTATTCTAGACCCAAATAATGAGTAAATGTCTTAATTTACAGGTTGCAAACACAAAAAAACAATGCAGTATACAAATTTCTCGATTAACAGAAGAACTTGCAGCCCTTCAAATGGTATGTTTGACTATATTGATATTTTCTTCCAAATATTGCTTATATTGGGGATTCATTCATTCAAAGGATGCTTATTGAACCAAGCCGTGACTAGGTGCTAGGAAAAAAGTGAAAATCCAGATAGACATGTTTGCAGCAGTCTTGTGGCTTATGTTCTAGCAGGAAAGATAGATGGCAGTTATCACATTTTACTGTAACTACCTGTCTTTGACAGAGAATGCACAGGATGCTATTGCTAGCTCTAGCTCCTATGATATGCTGAGTTTTTCTGGGAAACCAAGGAGAAAGAGAAAGTTTATATAACAGTGGTAAGGAAGAAAGGCAGAAAGCTTCCTGAAAGAAATGAGTACTGAGGAATGAGTAAGCCAAGATGGGAGAGGAAAAGATTACTTGTGTAGTTAGAGGTGGGATTGGAAATAGAAGTTTAACTTGAAGTTTGATGTAATGAAATTTAATAACCTTGCTTACAGGAGAATAAAAGTACAACAGTCTTCAAGAATTGAGAAAATGTTTATAACTTCACAAACTGTCATCTTTTCTAACTCCCTGTATCACTTTTGATCTCTATTACAAAATTTATCAATGAATCATATCTTGTAATAAATATCGTGCATTAGGTGTATATTGATCATACACACTCTGTCTCTCTCCATGAAAATCTTATCTCTGCAATTAGATTGTAAGCATCTCAACATAGTAGAGTCTTACGCCTTCTTTTATTTTCCCTATTGCTTGCCTAGTACAGTGTTTTGCAGAGTTTATTTTTAAATGTTTATCAACTGAATTATATATTTAAACACTCTGAAAGAGGAACCACATTTTCTTTTGCCATTCTACAAACTTTGGAGAGTACATGATGGGATCTTAATCCTCGTATATTGGGTCCCAAATGTAATAGAACAAGGAACATTTATTTTGTATTTGTTTAATGTCACTTATTTTAATAATGTAGGAACATCAAGTAAAATTGGTGGGATGCAATGTGGCCAGTTAGTCACGTGTAGTTTTTTGTTGTTGTACAGTTTTGCTTCCTTTTCTATCACTCAGTTATTTCACTTGTTCTCTTTCATGGGCTGATTAGCTATCAAGAGATTAATATCTTTGTGGAAAAAGAGGAGTAGAAGGATACTACCCCAGTCCAAGATCATTTAATGGATGGTAGACTCTTCAAGGGCATGAACATTCATTCTTTCTGTATTCTCAAGGGAACAAGGACTGACTAAGACTTCCAGGGATTTTTCAAATCATTGTTAGCTATGTAACAACCAGAGCTATATTAAACTCACTTCAGAGTAAAAAGAATGACACTTTCAGTTTATTGCAAAAAGTGTTTCTTATAGTAAAACAATTCTACTTCATAGCTAAGTGATTTTTCTAAAACATCTGATAGTCATGTTGATTCTGTGGGGAGAACTATACTGTGTAATTGGAAAGTTTGAAGTATTAAGTATGTTAAAAATATGTTCAAAGGAAAACATTTGGCTACTTTAAGACAGATTTTCTCAAAAAATCTAAGCTGCAGTTTGAAGCATGATAACCTGATGCTTGCTATTGTTTTCTACTATTAACAGTTTTACTATCTATACTAATAGTATTAGTATTAATATACTATTCATCTATACTATTATTTACACTATGAAGTCCAGGAAGGTAGTTAAGCATACTTTTGCTAACCCAAAATTAAGGTATGCTCACAGGAAGGAGAAAAACTTGTATTTTAGATGAGTGTGCAGATTATTTAATAGATTAAGAAAAAGCCAGAACCATTGTATTTCAAGCTACATATCTCCCTTTGAAGACCAACATGTACCTAACAGCCTTTGTTTTCTGTGGTAAGGAGTAGTTTATCTTAAGAATATTCAAGGTTTTATTGTGCCATGTAGCAGATTGCTATTAATCTATATCAAATAAAAAATTAATTATAAAATGTTCAAACTTACAGAAGTAAAATAAAATGTTCATTATAGTCTTTTCTTTGATGCATGAATTTTTTGGAAGTCTTTTTTTTTTAGTTTCTAAATACATGAGGATTTACACTGTCTGTTGTTGATTTCTCATTTGGTTAGGTCGGCAGCACAGATCATGGTCTATATGATTGGTTCTTAATATGTTTTGAGACTTCTTTTATAGAGTATTATTTTGGAAATACTCCATGAGTACCTGAAAAAATACCTATTATTTTGTCATATTTTCCCCCAAACGTAGGCATGTCAGTGGTGATAAGCTAATATCTCTAAAAACTTTGTAATAGTGATTTTTAATGTTTGCTTTAGTATTATAGTGCATTTCTAATAGAATTAGTATGGTAATTCTCTCTAAAGGTTTAAATTTTGCTGTCTCATTTTACTTTTTTTACCCCCAGGTTAACCAAATATTCTTTAGGCCATCATCATTTGTCATAAAAATGGTGGATTGGGTGGAGAGGGATATGAAGCCTACTTACACATGCATTTCTTTATATACCACTTACCAGCCCCAGAAGTGTGAGCCAGACTTTGTTGTTAACATATATTAAAAATCACATGGGACGGGTTACAAATGTAGGTAAAATCCCAAATTTAGCACTGAAGCTACCCTCTCCTAGATAAGCAACTTCCTATATGAATATATGGAATATTAATGTTGCATTTTGTATACACTCAGGGTTCTATCTTAATAAAAGACATTAAATTTAAATTTGTCAACTGATTTGTAACATAGAGTTAAAGATCTTCATTATAATCAATGGTGATTAATTTTGGGTCACAAAAGAAGCTTACTTTAAAATTTAAAAACATATTGAAATACACTTCTTCTATAAAATAATTGAACATCATTAGTAAGTAATGCACTGTTAGCAAAGCGGGTTCCTCCAAAGCATGATTCACAATTAGAAAAAAAAAGAGAGAGAGAGAGAGAAAAAAGCCATACCCATTAACCATTCTCCAAAATAAATGTATAAATACAAATAATTGTGAAGAACTAATAATTACTATGACTTTTTTGTTTTAGGTGCATTAGCAAATTAAATTTTATTATCTAATTGATATGCTTGCTAAATACTGAGTAAAATCTTTTGAGGAGAAATACTTTATGTTCATGCTAATAAAATATTTTTAGTATTTCTGTTTGCTATAATTTTTGTAAAGAAAACAGTTAACTTTTTTAGAGTTTATACACCTTTATATCTTTTAGGCCATAGGTTATCCCTGAGGGTTTTGTGCCACTATCTGGTTCTTAGTTCCCTTTTCAAAATATTTGATAAGAGTGTGTAAAAAGAAAATCTATAGTATGAGAAAGGAGTTCCATTCATACTTTTTTCTCCCTGGAATCCCCCAACCTCTGTCTCCCACCTAGTCTGTTTAATTAGAACTCCTTGGCATCCTACTGCTGGAGGCAATTTCTGAAATCCTGGGTTAGGTTGCTCTTCAAACATTGAGTTTTGTCTTTAATCAATATAACCTTAAACTTGTGTTGATAACTATGATATTCCCATTATGAACAAATTATTTTACTTCTCCATTTTTCCCCACTTTTCTTAAGATGTTACCAAATGTATATATTTACAATATGACTTGAATTTATAGAAGTGCGCTGAAAAACAAGGCCAAATTGAACGAGTCATTAAGGAAAAAAAAGCAGTGGAAGAAGAACTAGAAAAGGTAAAAAGAAAAAGGAAATATAACTACCTAAAACTCAACTGCAAATATGCAACATTACTGTCTGTTTCCATCATGCCATCTACTAGCAATTCCTTTATTTGTTAGTATTATCCTGGTAAGTTTTTCTTTTCTTTTCTTTTTTCTTTTTTTCTTTTTTTTTTTTTTGCCATGGAGTCTCACTCTGTCACCCAGGCTGGAGTGCAGTGGCACGATCTCGTCTCACTGCAGCCTCCACTTCCCAGGTTCAAGCAATTCTCCTGCCTCAGCCTCCGAGTAGCTGGGACTATAGGCACCTACCACCATGCCTGGCTAATTTTTTTGTGTTTTTAGTAGAGATGGGATTTCACCATGTTAGCCAGGATGGTCTCTATCTCCTGACCTCATGATCCGCCCGCTTCAGCCTCTCACTTTCCTTAAATATATTTAGAGTCTGCAGTTAAATACCGATGTTGCCTGGATACAATTCCTTTCCAAGAGCGGCTGGCTGTATTCTTTGAACTTTGTACTTAAAGATACAAATTTTGTGAAGTAGCTATATTTCTTGCTTAAACCTCATCCTACGAAATTTCACTTTGTCTTTACTTTGTTTTTGAATTTTATGTTAGCTCTTATGGTGCTTAGGCCATCTAAATACCTCTTGCTATGATTTTTACCTTTTAGAAGTACAGATTTTAACTTCACACTTAGGAAGAATATTTACCCCCGTGATATTTCAGAAAAACTATTGGGAGAAGTCCATAGTTTAAAATTCATTTATTTCATATACTTTTGTATTAGCAGTAATATCCTACTCTTTTAAAATACCTTGGGGAAAGAAAGGGAGACCAAATTTGATTGAGCACTGACTGTATTTTAGGTGTTGCATTAAGAACTTTCATAGAGAGGTTAAGTAACTTACCCAATGTTAAAAAGTGGTAAATGGTAGAGTCAGAGTTTGATTTTCAAAGAAGAGCTATGTAGCATAAAAATTATGGTCTATATCTATTATCAACATGAAAAAAATTATGACATCAGTAAAAGAGTAATACACAAAGCAAAACATAATGTACAGTTCCATTTGTGAAAAAAAAAATACATGTGTTCAAAGTAGGACTTATGGTTACCACTCTCCTGCAAGGTAGGTCCCTTCTGAGTTTTCATCTGCATATCAGTTCCCATTTAGATTGCCACCTGTTATACATCAGGGTTTGGGATGACTGTTTTAACATCACATGGCAAAGGTTAAGGAAAAGGCTTTGGGGGAAATGTAAAACTTACGAGGCAAAAAACAACAGGTAACGGGAAAGCACAGCACCTTATTCTCCCACTGTTCCACAGACCAGTGTGCTAAGGTCAGAGGACTGCTGGGTCGGCAGCATAGTTCTGTATTCCAGTAGCGGAATGTTGATGTGCTGACACTCCATGTTTTTATAGAGAGTGACAAAGCAATCCTGTCAGTGGGGAAGACACAGGTTACTTGGTCAGGCAGTCTAGATTTTGAGGGTAGCTCAAAAATCTTAAAAAAAAAAGAGGGACCCCCATTGCATGGAAAGCTGAGCTTGGGTACAACCACCACTGCTGAGGAAGGGGTAGCCCCATCCAAGCTAGATCATTGTCCAGGTAACCCAGAGTGAGATTCTGGAGTCACTGTCAGAGTTCTAGTTATTGCACCATGGTATGTATCTTTATTTTTGAATAATGGAATAGAGGATTGTATTGAACGGTATTCATCAAAGAATCACCAGTGGTTATCTCTAAGTTGACATTGATTTTTACTTCAGCTGCTTTACATTTTTGTATTATTGCATAGTTTACCATGAGCATGAATAATTCCAAAAAAAAACTCTATTTTTTAAGAGACAAGGTCTTGCTCTGTTGCCCAGACTGGAGTACAGTGGACATGATCATGGCTCACTGCAGCCTTGATCTCCTGGGCTCAAGGATCCTCCTACCTGAGCCTCCCTAATAGCTGGGACTACAAGTGTGAGCCACCATGCCTGGCTAATTTTTTAATACTTTTTTTAGATGACGGGGTCTTGCTATGTTGCCCAGGCTAGTCTCAAAACAATTATTATTTTATATGTCAGTTTTTAGCATTTTATTTTGTAAATGTGAGAGAACCAGATTTAATTATTGCTATGTTTCATATGTTACGGTGGGAACAAATGAATATATGATCATGGCTTTTTATTTCTTCCATTGATTTCTGTTTCTAAACTGTTTATTAAGACAGTTTCTTCTGTAATATTATATACATAATAAGCCTCTTCTGCAGATTTACCGTGAAGGCAGAGGAAATGAAAGTGATTACAGAAAACTGGAAGAAATGCACCAAAGATTCCTGGTTTCAGAGTGTTCAAAAGATGATCTTCAGCTAAGACTTACAAGAGCAGAAAATAGAATAAAACAACTTGAAATTGAGTAAGTTTTTCTTTTGGATTTTCTGTGATAACATCTTCAGAATTAACACAATTTTTGACAGAGTCTCTACCCTTTTTTTTTTTTTTTTTGGTAGGACTTACAATATATCTTATGTTGAAAAAAAATGTAGGACCAAATATAATTTTATTCAGGATTATTTCTCAAAATGAATTTCTGCAGAAAGAAAAGATTTAACAGTAGCATACCATTTTCTTTTAAATGTATCCTTTCTGGCAATTAAATAGGATGTTTATAATATTGTTGTCTTTGTACTAATTGTGAAGCTATTATAGTATCTTGCTTATATTCTTTTATACTACCTATATTTAGTATATTTCTTGTTATAGTGATTATTCTATAATGATCCATCTTGTATATTTTATTGTCTATAAAAGTGATAAAGTCATAATTTGACATATCCATTCTGAGTATTTTTCTACCTCCCCACCCCGATGGTATTACCTAATATAGCAAAATTTTCTTATTTGAATTGCCTGAAATCTCAATCTCTGTATGTGTTCAAAATATATTTTTTAAATAAATACTAATACCTAAGTTACTTAATAAAGTTTTTATCAAAAAGAGATCCTGCAAATTTGTTTAATAAATATATGTGTAATTTTCAATAACCTATTCAGATAATCTGCTCATATGGTTACTTCCAGATCAAACCTGCAGGAGGAACTGGTTTATTCCAGCATAAATCTTCTTGTATGTACTAAGAGAAGTATCACACATGAAGGCTTTTCCCAATACCATACATTCACAGGGCTTCTCTCCAATGTGTATACCCATATGTCTCTTAAAGGAGGAGTATTGAATAAAAGCATTCCTGCATTTGTTTTAATTCACATGGTCTCTCTGCATTACGAGTATTTTGTGTGTGTATAGTAAAAGGAGATATCAATGTCTTCTTTATGTTCCTTATATTCATAAAGTTACTCTCCAAGGTGAACTCTCACATATTTCCTAAAGGGTGTAAACATAGAATAAGGTGCGAGGACTGGGTAAAAGACCCTCCCGTGTTCCTTACTTTCAAAAAGCTTCTCTCCAGGATAAATTTTGAAAGTTGAGTGAAGGATAAGGATTAGCCCATCTTCTTTAGATTTACAAGGCTTCTTTCCAATGTGAGTTCTTTTCCTTCATTAAGGAAATGAGAAATGACTAAAGGCTCCCATGCATTCTTTTTATAAGCAGAGTTCTCCTCGGTATGAATTCTTACACATTCATCAAGACATGAGGAATTAATGAAGGCTTTCCCACATTCTCCACATCCAAAGAGTTTTTCTCCTAAGTTTTCATATGTGCTTTAAGCTGTATTTGATGAATTTTTCTTAGTCACTTCGTTTAAAGGGTTTCTCTTGAGTGTAAGTGCTCCTGTCCATTTCTAATTTCAGGAATGCTTAGAGTGCTATAGTCTTGCATCTCCTTTAATCTCTGGGAATCCCCTTTTCTGTGTTTTTTTGTTGTTATTGCAAATAATCTGTTTTAAAAATGAGTTCTTAGTAATGTAGAGTTTCCTCCACTACATGCCTATATATTGATGCTGTTTACTCTGTCTCATGTAGTTCCTAAAAACTAGTAATTAGACCCAGAGGCTTGATCTGGTCTAGCTTTCTTTTTTTGTTGTTGTTTTTGGAAGAATTCTTCATGGATGATGATATTGTGGACTTCTATTAGGAGGCTCACAATGTGTGGTTGTTTCTGGTCTCAGCCTCTTTCTGATGTTAGCATCCTTTCATTATCATCGCCTAGATATGTCACTTTATTAGGAACTTTATCAGCCAAGGTTTAGACAGAAAAAAGACTATGAGTATTGTGGGAATAAAGGATTTAATGTAGGAAACAGAATTTGCAAGAATGTGGGAGTTGCTGGGGAAGCAAAGATCTGGAAAGACAGAGGTAGAGATCAAAGAAAATCAATCACTAACTGTTTTCACCCAAAGCACTAGCAGATATGGGCAGGTCAGAATGCCAAAATAGGACCATAAAGGAGTGGTTCATGGTGATAAAACTGCCGCCATGTGAAAGTTGCTTCTTTATTTTAAGAATTTTGCCGGGCGCGGTGGCTCAAGCCTGTAATCCCAGCACTTTGGGAGGCCGAGACGGGCGGATCACGAGGTCAGGAGATCGAGACCATCCTGGCTAACATGGTGAAACCCCGTCTCTACTAAAAAATACAAAAAACTAGCCGGGCGACGTGGCGGGCGCCTGTAGTCCCAGCTACTCAGGAAGGCTGAGGCAGGAGAATGGCGTAAACCCGGGAGGCGGAGCTTGCAGTGAGCTGAGATCCGGCCACTGCACTCCAGCCTGGGCAACAGAGCGAGACTCCCTCTCAAAAAAAAAAAGAATTTTTCTGCTTGCAAAATACTTTTAACTAGTAGTTTTCTTAAGCTTTCACAATATTAGTAGCATTTCTATACAATTCCCTGTGAAACCTATTAACCAGGGAATGTTCACAGTACTTATCTGTTATTGAAAAGATGGAAGTTTTAAAAGATAGGAATAAAAATTAGCAGTATATTGATTGAAGCAACATTAATGTATAGAGGTTGTCTCACCCAGTGATCAGTGATCCATTGTTGAGAAAGTTCAGGAAATATAATCCATGTAACCTATGATAAAACGAGAAGTTTACAGAACTAGAAGTTTATGAAAACTTTCTAAGACATATAATGGGAAAATATAAAAGTAGATTTCATAATTTAGTAATATAGTCAGCTATTGTGTTAGTCTATGGAGTTTATTGATTAAGTAAAGGAGTGTTGGTTGTTATCTGCTTCCTCCTTTTTTTGTTCCTTCAGTTGATTCCCTTGAAGTTCTCCATACACAGTGATTCTTAATGTTAGTACAAATTTGAAAGAAGTCTTACATTGATTTTGTAGATAAGTGATGACAATTCAGTTCATCTGTTCTTAGTTAAGATTTGAATATATTTAAGTTGAATGTATTTGCCTGGTATAACATAACATTTTGAAACCACATAGTTTCAGTCTAAAGTGGAAAGAAATGGCTCAGAATAAAGCAAACAAAAGTCCATGTGATAAAATGTAGACATACTTTTATCTTCTACTATAGATCATTAAGTTTAAGGATTCTTTTCATTTCGTTTTTTAATCAGCTCCTCAGAAGAAATATCATGTTACCAAGAAATGATTCAGAAAATTCAAAATGTATTGGAGTCTGAGAGAGAAAACTGTGGGCTTGTCAGTGAACAAAGGCTAAAACTTCAGCAAGAAAATAAACAGTTACGGAAAGAGACTGAGAGTTTAAGGAAGATTGCCCTGGAGGCTCAAAAAAAAGCCAAATTAAAGGTATTTTCAAGACTAGAGTTAAATGTGTACTTATGAAAATCAAAGTATGGAGAATATTTAGAGATACCTAGCAAAATATCTTTAAGCCCCCCCTCTTTTTTTTTTGCCTTCTCATCAAATAGCACTAAATCATAATTCAGAGTGTTAACCAATCATTTCTGTGTTGTAGAACTCTTGGCAGGCATACTTGAAAATGATTGCCTTTGCTAAACACAAAAAAATTCTTTTCTAACCATGAAATGTACTGTTATTCCTGCCAAAGCAATTTAAGCACCACTAGCAAAACCATAGATTAGGTAACTTTACAGACTGCCTTCCTCTCTTCTCTCCATATAGTAGCCTTTGAAAAGTTGAACTTCTCTAAAACTAACTGTATAGAGGATGTTACAGCAGCAAGCTCTGAGAAGCATTCACAGCTAGTCTGAAAATTCCATGGCAGGAAGAAGGCAAGAGGCAAAAATGTCATCTAAAACAAATTCCCTTTCTTTTCTCTCTTATTTCCTTGTCCTTTGATGCTTATATAGTTTAGTAATAGGAAGATGATCCTCCTTTTAAGGGACTTTTAAGAAACACAAATATCTTCATAAGCATCTTGCTTACCTTTCCCCATGTCATGTCACTTTTATAAAAAGTGGCACTAACTTTTTATGATAAATATCTACATCTTCCAATTTCATAGTAAGAATATGAAGAGGTCATGTCATTGTTTTATTTTGGTTTTTATTGCTGCAAGGACTCCTAAAAGGTCATATTCCAACCTAATTCATGTCAACATGTATTTTTTGAATGCCTCCTGTTGCAGGTATGAAATGCCCTAATTATTTGTAAAGCCTTGAACTCTGAAATGAAAAAGAGAGTCTTATTTACAGAGAAGTTTTTACTTTGAGCTTTAGACTGTGGGAGTTCTTTGAAGAACAAGGAGAGGAACCATACCACCAGATATCAAGACTTGATAAAAAGCTAAAATAATTTAGACAATGTGTTATCAATATATAAGAATAATCAACTTGATCAATGGCAAACAATTGAGTCTGGAAACAAACTCATTTATCATAATCACTTGATTTATAACAAAGGCACCATTGCAGTTCAGTGAGGGGGAAACTGGCTTCACAAATGGTGCTGGATCAGTCAGATCCACATTTTAAAAATAAAACTTAACTCCTATATCACAGCATATATGCAAATTAGTTGGAGCTGCCTTGTAGACCTAAATGTAAAATGTGAAATGATAGTTTCTAGGAGAAAATCTTCATGCCTTTGAGTTGGAAAATATTTCTTAAACAGAGCACAAAAAAACACTAATCATAGTGAAAAATCCAAGCTGAATTGGATTTCACTAAAATTAAGATACTTTTAGTCACCAAAAGACACCATTAAGAAAGGGGAAAGTATGAGAAAGTATTTATAGTGCATATAACCAAAAAGAGAACTCATATCCAAAATATAAAAACTCTTACCAATTAATAACAAAAATATTAATAAGGAAAAAACAGCTAATAGTTAATAAGGAAAAAATAGATACTCCATTTCCAGAAAAGGGCAAAAGACATAAGTAGGCACTTCATAAAATAGCATATAGGCAAATATGTTCAACTTCACTATTTTTCAGGGGAATTTAATAAAACTATAAGATAACAGTACACACCACCAGAATGGCTAAAATTAAAAAGACTAAAAATATCAAATACTTGTAAGAATATAAAGCAAATAGAACCTCGATAGATACTGCTGGGAATGTAGCAGTATCTTTTAGAGCTGGATATACATACATCCTGATATGGTTTGACTGTCTTCCTACCCAAATCTCATCTTGAATTGTAGTTCCATAATCCCCACGTGTCATGAGGGGACCCAGAATCATGGGGGCAGGTTTTCCCATGCTTTTATCATGATAGTGAGTAAGTCTCACAAGATATGATGGGTTTTTGTTGGTGTTTTTTGTTTTGTTTTGTTTTTGTTTGTTTGTTTTCAGATGGAGTCTTGCTCTGTCTTTCCCAGGCTAGAGTGCAGTGGCACGATCTCAGCTCACTGCAGCATCTGCCTCCCAGGTTCAAGTGACTCCTGTCTCAGCCTCCCAAGTAGCTAGGACTATAGCTGTGTGCCACCACAACTGGCTAATTTTGTATTTGTAGTAGAGTTGGGGTTTCACCATGCTGGCGAGGCTGGTCTCAAATTCCTGACCTCAGGTGATCCACCTGCTTCAGCCTCCCAAAGTACTGGGATTACAGGCAAGAGCCACTGTGCCCAGCTCTTTTATAAAGAGCAGTTCCCCTGCAAATGCCCTCTTGCCTGCTGCCATATAAGATACACCTTTGCTCCTCCTTCACCTTCTGCCATGATTGTGAGAAATGTGAGTCCAGTAAGCCTCTTTTTCTTTATAAATTACCCGGTCTCAGGTATTTCTTCATAGCAGTATAAAAATGGACTAATACACATCTTATGCCAAATAATCCTGGCTACATACCCAACAGATATGAGTGCTTACATTCACCAAACCATGTGGACAAGAATGTTCGTAGAGGCTAAAAACAGTGATTTCATTAACATGAAATTGTATGAATAAATTGTGATATATTCATATAATGGAATAGAAGCAGCAATGAAAAATAATAAACTATATAAGCAATAGTGGATGAGTCTCATAGACATGGAGATGAGCAAAGAAGCCAAACATACAAAAGCTTATATTTTATTTCACTATATGGTAGTGAAGAATAAGCATAATTATCTATGAGGATACTATCAGAATAGCTACCTTTTAAATGGATGAGTACTGATTAGAAGGACACATGAGGGAACCTCCTGGGGTATCTAAATCTATTTGATGACTTTGGTATGTCAGTATATGTGTGAAAACTGAGCTGATCTTTTAAGACTTACACAGTTCATTAGAAGAAAGAAACAGATAAATCTTCGCAGAGGAAAGTAGGCAAGAGTAGCAAGAGTATACATGAAACCAGAGTGCCTATGAGTTTGATAGTTGGACAATTATGGAAGCTGGGTGATGGGCATACAGGAAGTGTAACATTCTATTTTGTGTATGCTCAAAAGTTCTCATACTAAAACATTTCTGTGATTTTTAAAAAGTGTACTTTGGTGAAAAAAATGTTATCTCTTCATCTCATTATAAACTGTATATGATAAATTTCATATGAATTAACAACTTTAATATGTTAATGATTCCATAAAGCATTAGCAGGAAATGTAGATGAATATTTAACTGAAGGAGAACTTTCTAAGCAAAAAAAGGGAAGAAATTGCAAATGAAAATATTGATAAATTTAAATATGTTTTTAAATATTTAAAACCGTTTCTAAATGTTCCAAAAAGAAATCACTGGGCGGTAGATAGTTTTAACAAATGTGACAGAAAGCTCTAAGACCATACCTCAGGAGCTTTTAAAAATACAAGATAAAAATATTTGTAACCGCATAAAAAATCATGTGAGAGATTAACAGAATCTACAAACTAAGAAAAAAAACCAGTAGGCAATAAGCAGTTTAAACTCACCATTAATTAATTACTAAGTATCTCTGAGTGAACGTGCAGCTAAAAGTATTAAATGGTACATATTTACTTTAGAGTCTAAAATTCAGTCATAAGAAAATAATTAAAATATTTCACAAGTTCATTGCAGCATTATTTATACTAAATTAGAAACAACCTAAATATCTAGGAGTGAATAATTATATTACATCTATATATAGTAAAATTATGGAAAATACAAAACATTAAAAAGACAAATATAAAGTGCCTCTACTCCCAAAACTCAGATAATACTTCTAACTTCTACATAATTACTTTTATTTATGAATTTTAAAATTGTTACTTTAGTGTATAAAGGATTACTATCTGTGTGTGTACACATATATATTTTTGATATATAGTGATATGTTTTTAATAAGATACTGTATTGTCATTAAAAACTATATTTCCAAATAATTTATCATGCGTTTATATTGATACACCCTATGATTAAAGAATATATATACACACACACATATACAGGTAGTAATCCTTTACATACTGTAATAACAATTTTAGAATTCATATATAAAAACAATTATGTAAAAGTTAGACATGATTATCTGAGTTTTGGGACTAGAGGCACCTTATATTTATCTTTTTAATGCCTTATATCTTCCATAGTTTTATAATATATATTTATTTTGTTTTCTTTTTTTTATCATGGGTGGGGATGCAATCAGTGAATTTTCCCTGTCTAGTACTCCACTTGATCTGTCTTTAACATTTCACTTCAATGCTTTGTTATTTTCCATAATTTTACAATATGTATTTGTTTTCTTTTTTTTATACTGAGTGGGGATGGAATCAATGAATTTTTCCTATCTAGGACTCCTCTAGATCCATCTGTAACATTTCAGGATAGTAACTGATGGTATGGAGAACAAAAGAGTGATAGAAAGTTTATCTACCCCACATATCTCACCAAATCTGTGTCTAGCTTAAGAGAATAGCCATTGATAAAGAGCCGAACCTCTTAACTAACTAGCTATAATTCTATTTTAGGGAGGAGGAAGGCTCTCAGATAAATTGCTTTGTAACTGATTCTTTCTTTGACAAAATAGGAACCTGATGCACCTACACCTTGCTGTTTTTCTCCCCATTGCAAAAGAGTATGATCTTCAGTAGATCAACTGAAAGAAGCCAAAAAGATAAAGACAGTCAGAAATTGGGAGGTCAGTAGGCCACAAACCTTAACAATTTATCGTATGAAGTTTTCATTTGATCTTAATGCCACTGCATTGATTTCAGCCCTAGCTTTCGCCTTTTCTAACTACCCCTTTTGCCAAGGCTCTCCATTTCTTTATGGTCTAAATTCCCCCCTCATAACCATCTAAAATTAAGAAATGGAGTCGTTTCCAGCAATTCAGTAATCTACTTGCGTGGATATTTCTCTGCAAAGGAAGGAAGAAGGAAGAAAGAAGAGAGACCATAAAACCCTTTTTCCCATCCAACTTTCTGAATTTTATCATTAGTAGAATTTTTGTAATAGGAGATAGTTGTTGGGGCCCTTAGCCTGTCAGCATTACCACAGACCTGTCCAATTTACTTAGCAATTTGAATTGTATCTATTAAAGGCCTATGGGGCTTGTTAAAGACTGAATTTTGACACCAAAAAGCCGCCATGCAATCTGCAAATATGTTTTGACAACTGTACTGTGTTCCAGGTGCTAAATATGCAATGGTAAACTAAACAGATATGGTACCCATCCTTAAAAGCTTATAATTCGCATGTAGGTGGGCAAACTTTAAATATATAATTATGAACTCAATGAGTTCCAAAAGTTGAAATAGGTAAGCAGAAAGATTATTTCAGGCAAAAGGAACAGCATGTGAAAAGAACCAAAGAATAAAAAGGCATTATAGTGGAAAAAAATGAAAGGGAAGGGAATAGTGTGGCACAACACAAGCTTGTAAAAGTAAGCAGGGAACAGGTTATCATGAAGGATCTTAAAGCAAAGCTTGTGAAATGATAAACAGATTTTCCAAGTGAGAGTGGGAGTTAACTAGGCAGCCAAATTATAAAACTGTACAGATGCATAGATCAGTTTTGTGTGCGTATATGGTTTTCGTTGTTGTTGTTTGTTTGTTTGTTTAAGAAGCTCTGTCACCCAGTCTGGAGTGCGATGGCCCGATCTTGGCTCACTGCAACCGTCACCTCCCAGGTTCAAGCTATTCTTCTGCCTCACCCTCTTGAGTAGCTGGGATTACAGGCATCTGCCACCTCACCTGGCTAATTTTTGTATTTTTAGTAGAAATGGAGTTTCATTCACCCTGTTAGCCAGGCTGGTTTCGAACTCCTGACCTCCAGTGATCTGCCTGCCTCAGCTTCCCAAAGTGCTGGGATTACAGACATGAGCCACCGCTCCTGGCCCGTAGATCAGTTTTTAACATGTGTTCGTGAGAGAGAGAGACAGACACTTACAGGGGCTGTACTTTTTGTTTTCCACCTGAGATGTTAGACTAACATGATTTCTCCAGAGGAGGTGAAGATTAAGGCAGGGAAGGAGAAAGGGCAGGCAATCTAAATTTGCAGAATCTAATAATTCAAACATTATTAAGATAGCAGCAGGGGTCAAGGGGCCTCAGTAGGTTTGCACAGCAGTAATACAACCCAAAACTAACACATCCAATATTGTTTTTCCAGTGTCTGGATTTATAAAGTCTTAAATTTCTGCATGTGTACTGTTTGAGAAAGCAAACTGTAGAGTTTTAGGAAGCATGTTGCATTTATCAGGGGTGGCAAGGACAGGATGTTTGCAGTTTGCTTCAGTGAGCCAAGAATTTTGTTGTTGTTGGGCCTTGTTTTGTGTTTTTTGACACGGTAAAGTTGAGTCTCGTTCTTTTTTGAGTTTGAAAGTAGCCACGTTTAATGAATTACTAGAAGTCTAGCCAGCTGTGGTCATTTTTAAAGCAATTAAAGTATCACAAGATAGGTGTTCTTTATAATACTTCTTTAGTATAGCAAAATATAGATGGCCTGAGAGTACAATAAGGAAGTCAGATCACCTTGCTGCCTTTTTCCACAAGTGTTTTTCATCTGAACCACAAAATGTAGAAAAATGTTTCAGTAACTTTTTTCTCAATTTCCCCAAACATGGTACTTAGGTAGTTATATTCTAGACACATATGAAAGAAGGCAAGTCATTATATACATTGGATGCCTTAAAGCATTAGGGCTTAATTCTCTCCCTGAACCCCAGTAGAGAAAGCTTCTAGGGTATCCAAAGAGCATTTACTTATAAGTTCATTCTGCAATTAAAGTGTTTTTACTATAATGACATAAATTCTTAGAAGTGTACTGAAGATATTTTCGTAAGAGATTTTCAAAATCATTATTTATATTGTCTCTTTCTCCTGAAAAATAATTCGTTCATTAATCATTCACTAATACTACAGCTGAAGTGGTAAAGAAATTCCTGTATATAATTATCTTTGACTTTACAAAGCCCTTTGAAAGAATTTCAAGTTTAGTATGTAAATCAAAAGTGGTTTGAGTAAATACCTAACTCAGATACCAACAGCATCAACACTTTCCTTGGATTCTGGCAACGAAAATCAGAGTAAATAAAGAGAGAAGTGTTACGTTGTAATAGTGGACTTTTCTTTTACTGGCATGTTAAGGTGTTAGGGAAAGTGTTGCAAAAAATATAGTTAATCATAATTCTAGTTTTACTTACATAACATTGTAAGTTTTCATTTATGATGAAGACCAATTGTAAACTTGATGTCCCTTTTTTTTTTTTTTTTTTTAAGACAGAGTCTCACTCTGTCACCCAGGAGGCTGGAGTGCAGTGGTGCGATCTCAGCTCACTGCAACCCTCACCTCCCAGGTTCAAGCGATTCACCTGCTTCAGCCTCCTGAGTAGCTGGGATTACAGGCACACACTCCACACCTGGCTAATTTTTGTATTTTTAGTAGAGAAGGGGTTTGACCATGTTGTTCAGGCTGGTCTCAAAACTCCTGACCTCGTGATCTGCCCGCCTTGACCTCCCAAAGTGCTGGCATTACAGGCGTGAGCCACCGCACCTGACCAAACTTGATTTCTTACATAGTTTTCTCATCCAAACATTTCTGTCCCTCAGACAATACAATAAATGATTCCTTTTGTATATATCATTGAGCAGTATAGCACCTATAAGAAAAGAAAATATGTTTTCATTTTATTCTTTAGATCAGTACAATGGAACATGAATTTTCAATAAAGGAACGTGGGTTTGAAGTTCAACTAAGAGAGATGGAAGACAGTAATAGAAATTCCATTGTTGAACTGAGGCATCTCCTAGAGACTCAACAGAAAGCAGCCAATAGATGGAAAGAAGAAACGAAGAAACTTACTGAAAGTGCAGAAATTAGAATCAATAATCTAAAGTAAGTCTACTGTTAGTTGTTTGACATGTTTTACAGAAGAAATTCTTTAAGCTGTAATTTAATGTCCTTGCCATAATCTTTTTTAAAAAAAGTATAATTCTGAACCTTATGTTTTTATTCAGTAAATATTTATGAAACTACTGTAAAAATATTATGTCATAAACCAAAGCAAATATTATATTTTTTACAAATTTCATGTATGTTTCATAAAATGTAATAGTTTTTGTTGGATATATTAGTTTAGATAGTTGCAACAAAATCTGTTTCGCCTGCAAAACCTGAAATAATTTGTTCTCCGGCCCTTGAGAAAAAGTTATCTGACCCTTCCTCAGAAAAAACTTGAGATTTTTGTGCTGAATGAGATGGGAAGCTCAAGAGCTTCAGCATGGAAATGAGCTCAGAGGGCTTTGAGCAAAGTGATGTGATCCGACTTAAATGTTCAACAGATGATTGTGATCACCGTATGATCTATATCACTGTATGATTTACTATAGTAAACCTAAAACTACTCTAAAAAATAAAGTCTATTAAAAAAAAGAATGGACTGTAAAGAGGCAAGGGTAAGAGAAGGGAGAAAGAAACTAGTACTAGTCTGCATATAAAATAGTGGTGGCTTAAACTCAGTTATAAAGGGTTGGTGATAATCACAGGAAGTTTGCTTTGGGCTGTTAAGTATGAGCTGCGCAAAAGATATTTAAGTCAGGATATCAACTAGTCAATTATGTATGTAAGTTGATATTCCGGGGCGAGATTACAATAAGAGCTATAAACTTATGAATGACTAACATACACATGATTTTTAAAGTCGTGGAATGAGAACATGTTGAAAAAGAGGATAGAGAGATGGAAACTGTGAGGACTGAGTTTCAAAATGTAATCTTTAGGGAAATTATTCCACTGAGAAAGACTGATAAAGCGTATCCAGAGAAATAGAAATAAAGACAAAATAGTAAAAATAAAAAAAATTCAGAAAATGAATAAGCAATAATGGGTGATATTTATTGAACGCTTAATGTGTGCATTTTTCTAAGCAACTTACATGTACTTAATCTTTACAGCAACCCCACAAAGTGTATAACATTATTAATTATGTTTTACAGATAGCCAAACTGAGGCCAAAGGAGGTTAAGGAACTTGTATAAGATCACATAGATAATGAATAGACATATCTAGGTTTTACATTCAGTTTGGGTGAAGACACTATGCTCTTAACCATTATGTTTTATAAAAATCTGTTATTCATTGGTTAAGATAAGGACCCTGCTGAGAATGGACCTTCTAATTTTCTAATTTGGTACCATGTGGTGACTTTGTTAGCCATGATAAAAGGAGTTTTGGTGAAAGGTTGAAATGAAATATATTTAAAATGAAAGAGTTAATGGAGAACTAGGCAATTTGAACCAACCCTCCACCACAAGTAAAAAAGTTGAATTATAGAAAGCATCTACAAAGCGCACTAAAGAACTAACAACAACAACAAAAAAATATTACCAGTTAGGCTCAGTGTCAGGGATGCAAAGTTAGTGTAACATTGGAAAATCAATGAATATAATTTACAACATTAACTTATTAAAAGAGAAAAATCATAAGATCTTTTCAATAGATACAGAAAAAGCATTTGATAACATTTAATATTTTTTGAAAAAATACTTTTGAAATATTTTTGAAAAATATTCCTTAAAAAAACTAGGAATAGAATTTCCTTAATTTTCTAAAGCCATCTATTCTATGGCAAACATTGTTCTCAGTGGCAAAAAATAATGTCAATAACATTCTTTTGAAGACTGAGAAGATGTCAGAGAAGTTCACTATTACCATTTCTATTGATCTTTGTACTGGAGTCCTAATCAGTGCACTAAGGCAAGAAAAAGAAATAAAAGGTTGACAAAATGAAAAGGAAGACAACATGGTTGAATACATAAAAAGTCCAAAATATTTAAAAAAAAAAAAAAAAGTCCAAAATAATTGATAGACAAACTATTAAGTGAGTATAGAAAAACCATTTGTAATCTACATACCAGTAACAAACATTTCAAAAATAAAACTTTAAAAGTAATTTATAATTACATCAAAAAACATCAAATACCTAGCAACAAATCTAACAAACAATATGTAAGACTTTTGTTTGAAAACTATATATAATATTAAGAGTAATTAAAGTCTAAATAAAGGCAGAGACCATGTTTATTAATTAGAATGCTAAATATTATAATTATGTTCATTCTCCCCCACCAATATACCTATAGACTCAGTGTAATCCCAGTTAGAATCCTAGCACATGGAGCAATATCTGAAGTATATTAAGGTTAAAAAAAGGTAATGTAACAGTAGGTATAGTATTCTACTCATTATCTAAGAGCGAGGAGTGTGTGTGCCTGTGTGTGTGTTTGTGCACATATGTGTATATAAACAACATATGTACACACACAGTCATACACACACATACACACATTTGTGTTTTTAAAAATGAAGAGGTGAGCCAAAAAATAATTCAAAGGTAATCTCTGAGAGGAGAGAAGGGGACAGAATGAAGGATAGACTTCTTTGAATGAACCTTGTTTTGTAGATTTATTTTTTTTATTTTTATTTTTTTGAACATAAACTCAAGATTTTATTGTCTTCATAATAAAAGATGACACTTAGAACTGGATCACTTGGCCCTTTCTCTTCTTATCTCCTCCCAGTTCAAAATGCTTGCATCTTTTAATAGCCAGCATTCTCTTAGATCTGCAGTTGGGCTCAACGCACTCAAGCCTTAGCACAATCTTCTTTGTAGTTTTAGCCTTTTTCCGGAAAATCGGCTTAGTTTGCCCACCATAGCCACTCTGCTTCCTGTCATAACGCCGCTTTCCCTGGGCATACAGAGAAGCCTTGCCCTTCTTGTACTGTGTCACTTTGTGGGGTTGGTGCTTGCCACACTTCTTACAGAAAGTCCGGCGGGTTTTAGGGACGTTAACCATGCTTGCAACAGCGATATCGGCACGGGAAGAAGTGTTTTGTAGATTTATAAGCTTAATTTTGGAACTATATAAATGTTTATATAATTATTTTTCAAATTAAATCAAAATTTGAAAAGTAATACCTAAAAATCAAAAGTAAAATTAAACAAATTAACTTAATTATATAGGAAGTTGATGGCTTAACTACATAGATGAATTATTTCAAGTGATATTAAACATAGTAATTAGACTGTGTGGGATTAAAGCCTAAGGATTAAAGGAAATGCAAGAAATCATAAACTGTTTTTAGTAATCATATTGTTAGAAATAATATTCATGGTGGTGTTCTGAAACTTATAATTATAGGATAAGGCAGCTGAGTTATTATAAAAGTCTTTAAGAACCAAATTTTTCATCATGAAAAAGAAGAAACTCAAAAGAAATTGAATAAACCTGTAGTTCTAAATTGAAATTGGAAATATGAGTTTATGAACTCAGGATGTATTTTACTCTTTAAAAACGTGTATTCCCTAGTTCAGTCTTTTCAGTAAACAGTGAAAACAAGACCAGTATTCTTACAAGGTCTTAAAAGAAACTAAAGGCCGGGCACAGTGGCTCACGCCTGTAATCCCAGCACTTTGGGAGGCCAAGGCGGGCAGATCATGAGGTCAGGAGATCGAGACCATCCTGGCTAACACAGTGAAACCCCGTCTTTACTAAAAATACAAAAAATTGGCCGGGCACGGTAGCAGGTGCCTGTAGTCTCAGCTATTCAGGAGGCTGAGGCAGGAGAATGGCATGAACCCAGGAGGCGGAGCTCACAGCGAGCCGAGATAGCGCCACCGCACTCCAGCCTGGGTGACAAAGCAAGACTCCATCTCAAAAAAAAAAAAAAAAGGAAAAGAAACTAAAAGGTCTCCTAAAAGAGACTAGGACTCTGTGGAAAAATGATTGATTACAGATTTGGGACAGGACAGTACAAGATAAGCCTAGAAAATACTTTGTCATCACAAAAAGCAAAGAGAAGGTATCAAGATTACTGGGGTCACATCAAAATGGCCTATGGACCAACTTAAGGTAGCTCCCCCGGCCCATGTGGGGAGTATCTGCATATCAAAAAGAATATGTGCAATAAATTGAAACATATCAAACATATTTTTTAAATTCATGACTTCAAAATGGTTTTAAGTAAAGAAAAAAAGTCTTTGGTCACCTTTGGAAGATGCTGTAGAATTAACTCATTCTGAAAGAAAAAATATGAATAAAAGGAAAAATCAAGTATTATTCTACCTTTCCTTTATTCACTGTATGTTACCAAATGGCATTTGGTCTTTTGTGCCATAATAGACCTACTGTGAAGCCTCCAACTTTGTTTTTCTTTCTCAAGATTGGTCTGACTGGGGTCATTTGTGGTTTCATACAAATTTTAGGATCATCTTTTCCATTTCTGTGAAAAATGTCATTGGAATTTTGATAGGCATTGCATTGAATCTGTAGATCACTTTGAATAGTATCAACATTTTGACAATATTAATTTCTTCAGTTCATGAATACAAGATATCTTTCCAATTATTTGTGCCTTCTTAAATTTCTTTTATTAAATCTTGGTAGTTTTCAATATGGAGATTTTTCCCTTCTTGGTTGAATTTATTCCTAGGTATTTTATTGTTTTAGTAGCTATTGTAAATGGAATTGTTTTCTTGATTTCTTTTTCAGATAGATTGCTGTTAGTGTATAAAAATGCCACTGATACTTTGTGTGTTGATTTTGTAACCTGCAATTTTACTGCATTTGTTTATTCTAGCAGTTTTTTGATGAGGTCTTCAGGGTTTTGTATACATAAGATCATTTCATCTGCAAACAGGGGCAATTTAACTTCTTCCTTTCCAATTTGATGCCTTTTATTTGTCTTGCCTAATTTCTCTCCGTAGGACTTTCAGTACCATATGGAATAGAAGTGGCAAAAATGGGCATCCTTGTCATGTTCTTGACCTTCAGAGGAAATAATTTCAATTTTTCACCATTAAATATGATGTTAGCTGTAGATTTCTCATATATACCCTTTATTGTGTTGAGGTAGTTCCCTATTTTGGATAGGAAATTTTTTTTTAGAAAAATCAAAGAATGACCTCAAAAATTAAAGATATTTTAGATTTTAACTTCGGTTTTATACATGTATATTTTAACATATAAGGTTAAATATATTTAACTAATAAATACTTTAATTCATGCCATGAATATCTTATAAATTCAATTTTTATTACCAATTATTATTTTAAATGTTCTGTGGTTTATATTTTTTTAAAAACCTACAATGCAGGTACTCTAGAAAGGAAATTTTCAGTTTTGTTTTTAATTACAGACAAATTTATTGTCATGAATTATTTCTCCTCAAAAGCGTAAACTGAGGCAGAGATCTGGCATGGGCACAAAAGGTCAGTGTTCCCACATGTGGCAAATGCTAAAGATTAAAGTGGAGATGAGAAAGAAAAGGACTTAAATCAATTTAGAGGAAGATGAACAACGAATGTATCAGTGATATGAAAGCCCTGTGTCCTTTCCACAGAGAAGTTTGGTATCCTCATGACTTGGCAGCTGTTTTCCCTCAGAGCAAATAATTCAAGAGAAAGCATGAACCAGATGGGCTATAACTGTTTAATAAAAAGGATAGAAATATAATAGATTTTAGAAATAGGCCTAATTATCTGGCTGGAGAGTTGAAGGTAAGAAATAAACTACAGAAGAAAAGATTCAAAGCTCAGCAGTGAATCACAATTTTGTAAGAATATATTTACTGGAACATAAATTTGTAACCAAAAATTAATCATAAATGGAATCTTTAATGATTTCGGATTAAAATTCTGTAGGCCGGGTGCAGTGGCGCATGCCTGTAATCCCAGCACTTTGGGAGGCCAAGGCGGGCTGATCACGATGTCAGGAGATCGAGACCATCCTGGCTAACACAGTGAAATCCGTCCCTACTAAAAATAAAAAAAATTAGCTGGGTGTGGTGGCGGGCGCCTATAGTCCCAGCTACTCAGGAGGCAGAGGCGGGAGAATGGCATGAACCTGGGAGGCAGAGCTTGCAGTGAGCTGAGATGGCGCCACTACACTCTAGCCTGGGTGACAGAGCGAAACTCCCTCTCAAAAATAAAATAAAATCTGTGATAGCGAATGTTTATATGATGAAATATATCTGCATTTGTTGGCTTTTAAGAGGCAATAAATCTTGACAATAAAAGATAGTTGAACGCTGAAATCTAAGAAAGAAATATCACAAAAGGCAGTTCCTTTTTAGTCATATTGTGGAATTACTATTCCCACAGAGATTATTCTGATGTAATCTTCACTGCTCAGTAATTTTATTATAGCTTTATTGCTGAATTGCTAATCTCTTTTTTCTGAAGTTCTCAATTTTACCCATTTGAGAAAAAAAATTTCTGACCCCCCAAAAATCTGCCTAGTTTCTGTTTCTCTCTCTCTCTCCCCACCACTCAGTCCTTCCTTCCCTTATTGGCTTTTAGATGCCTATGCCTGTATTTAAAGTGAAAATAGTTTCTCTGTCTCGTTTCCTCTTCTTCCCTACATTTTATTACCAAGCTTATTTTATCCAGATGTTTGAATAATTTTTCTTTTACTTTCTATTTTTATGTACTCACATACAAGCTTCAAAGAAACAGGCCCTTCTGATCTTATCAAATTATTTTTTTAAAGATACTCATTCTTATGCTATTAATTATCTGTTGAATTCTTCACTGCACCGTCCTGTAGCTCTACATCTTACCTGGTATTTGCCCTTATGTTGTAACTGTCAATAGATCATTTACCATATGTCTTGTTATTATCTTAATTTCTGCATTTCAAAACTCAATTTATACTATATTTTCCAAATTGATTTCTTCTTTAACAGTCTTTCTTCATTGATACCACTATTCCCCTAATTCCTGATTATAAAACTTTATAGCCATCTTTGACTCATTCTTTGTATTTATCTTCTTTCAGTAACCAAGTCCTATTGATTCTTCTTTTGAAATGCCTTCTATCTTTTCATTCCCGCTTCCATGACTCTAGAACTGCATTAGTTACCTATTTCTATGTAACAAATTACCCCAACATTTAGTTCTTAAGAAAAACATTTATTATTTTATAACTTAATGGGTCAAAAATTTACTCATGAAGTAATTGGAAGTGGCTTATCTGGGTGAATCTGTCACAAGGTCTTTCATGAAGTATCAATCAAAATGTCATCTGAAGACTTAATCAACTTCCTAGCCATGTGACCTTTCCACAGAGAAGTTTAGTATCCTCATGACTTGGCGGATGTCTTCCCTCAGAGCAAGGAATTCAAGAGAAAGCAAGAAGGCGTAATGCTTTTTGTGACCTAGTCGCCTAAGTCACATTTTTCTATTCATTAGAAGTGAGTTGCTAAATCCAGACCATATTAACAGTAAGGGGTTTTAGGGCCGACCTTCTGAAGACATGAATCTCCAAGAATTTCTGGCCATATTTTATAACCACCATAAGACCAAATCTGCATATTTTACTTGTGTAAATATTTGCTTATATTGTCCTCTCAACTCATCTTTGCATGTAACTTCCTTGATCTTGAACTCCTCAACCTCTAAAACAATGAGAAATAGATTTCTCTTTTTAACCATCCAGTTTATGGTATTTTGTTATAACCCCATGAATAGACAAAGACAACAACACAGGATAGATGAAAGTCAACTTCTGTTTTTCCCATGTTGTAGTCATTCATCCCTGAAACATTTAATGACAAGACTCTCCTTTCCTTGCTATTATACTTTGCACTGCCCCTTTTGTCATAATTTGTGTTCATATATGTGTGGATCTGTTTCTGACATCTCTTTTATGTTCTGTTGGTTTGTTTGCTTATCCTTGTGTCAATACCACACTGTCTTATTTATTATACCTTTGTAAGACCCTTTTGAAAACAACTACAAGATTTGAAAAGCAACCTGATACCTAATTACGGTCATTTCTCTTACCTTGTCCTTTTTTGTAAAAATATCTTACCTATTCTTGGTTCTGGGCATTTCTGTGTTCATATTAGAATTGTATGTCAAGGTCCTTAAATAAATTTGATGGAATTTTAATTTGAATTCTATCAACTTTATAAATAAATTTAGAACAAGCAACATAATTAAAATTTTTATAATATTAAGTCTTTCAATCTATGTACGTGAAATATCTCTCCATTTGTTTAGGTCTTCTAAAATGTCTCAATAAAGTTAATTTCCTTGTAGAAATCTTACACCTTTGTCAAATTTATTTTAATTTCATTTTCTCATTGTTGCTTATACATAGAAATGTGAAAGCTTTTTGTTGCTGACGATACTTTCTTTACCCAGTGACCTTACTTAGGACAAAAGCTGTAGAATCTTTTGGATTTTGACCATATCATCTATCAATATAACAGTTTAATCTCTTCAAATAACTATATGTTTTGTTTCTCTTTCTTGATTATTGCACTAGCTAGGACTTCCAGTGCAATATACAGAGTAGGGATAGTCAGGATTCTTATTCTTGTTCCCAATCTTAAAAGGAAAGCTTTCAATTTTCATCATTTCATATAATATTTTCTGTGTTTGGTGATAACCTCCATCACATTCAGGGAATTTCCTTTTGTTATTACTTTACTAAGAGCTTTTGTCACAAATATTAATTTTGTTTTTTCGAGACGGAGTTTTGCTCTTGTTGCCCAGGCTGGAGTGCAGTGGCATGATCTCAGCTCACTGCAACCTCCGCCTCCCAGGTTCAAGTGATTCTCCTGCCTCGGCCTCCCAAGTAGCTAGGATTACAGGCATGCACCAGCACGCCTGGCAAGTTTTTGTATTTTTAGTAGAGGTGGGATTTCACCACGTTAGTCAGGCTGGTCTCAAACTCCTGACCACAGGTGATCCACCTGCCTCGGCCTCCCAAAGTGCTGGGAGCCAGAATGCTAGGCCTACAAATACTAAATTTTATAAAAGCTTTTGCTGCATTGTTCTATGAATTTGTTCTATGTAATCTGTTAATGGGATAAATTTTATGGATTGATTTTGCTAATGTACCAAATTTTCATTCCTGTGACAAAACCAACATGATTGTAATGCATTCTCCTTATATATATTTCTGGATTTGGTTCGTTAGAGTTTTATTTAATATATGTTTGTCTATGTTCATGAGAGAAATTGACCTGAAATCCTTTCCTGAACTCCCAAGTTATATCAAAGTTATGTTAGCCTCAAAAACAAATTGAAGAGTAGCCCTTCTTTTTTTGTAATCTTGTATATTTTATGGAGTTTTGAAAGTGTTTATTCCTTGAATATTTGACAGAATTCTCCAGTGAAATCTCTTGGCCTGGAATTTTGTTGTTGTTGCTGTTGGGTTTTTGTAGGAGTATTTTTTTATTGTTGATTCAATCAAAATGTATTTAACAGTGATATAATTCTTCAGATTTTATATTTCTTCATTGACATAGTTTTGGTAAATTATATTTTTATAGAAATACATCCATTTCTTCTAAATTTTTAATATTTTTGGATATGTTTTCCGTATTATTATCCATTTAATATCTGCAGCATCTGTAATACCTCCTTTTGCATTCCTGATATTATTATACCTTGTCTCTTTTTTCTTTATCACTCTTACCAGAGTTTCTCTATTGTTTTACTCTTTATAAATAACCTTTGATTTTTAATCTTTTCTGTTTTGTGTTTATTACCTAATTTTATTACTTTCTGCTCTTTGTTAACCCTCTCCTTTCTTTCATGTTGCTGTTCTTTTTTCTGACTTCTTGAAATAGAAGCATGACTCAAATTTTCACCTTCCCTTTTTTCCGAATGCATGCATTCTTCAGTGTTACAATTTTTTCCCTATATCTTGACATAACTTTAGTATACGTTTTGATATATGTCATGCTATTATTTAGTTCAAATTATTTTCCTTTTTTTTTTTTTTTTCTGAGACAGGGTCTCACTCTTTCACACAGGCTGAAATGCAGTGGCACAATCTCAGCTCACTGCAACCTCCACCTCCCAGGTTCAAGCAATTTTCCTACCTCAACCTCCCAAGTAGCTAGGACCACAGATGCCCCCCACCACGAATGGCTAATTTTTGTGTTTTTTGTAGAGACAGGATTTCATTATGTTGCCCAGTCTGGTCTTGAACTCCTGGGCTCAAGCAACTGATCCTCCTGCATTGGCCTCCCAAAATGCTGAGATTATAGGAGTAAGCCACTGCACCTGGCCTCAAATTGTTTACTAATATTTATTATCTTTTTTAATCTACACATTATATATAAGTACATTTTCGTATAAATTCTAAAGTTCTTAAACATATCCAGTCATTTTAGTTATTTTTTTCTTAATTGTTTCTATGTTTCATAGATTTAGAAACAGTAGATAGCTCAGTTTCAGGCCATTTCATTCATTGATACTTAGTGTAATTCAAAATATACTGGGATTTGTTTTTATTGTATTATTTAGTACTTTCTATTTCTGACATCTTTGCTTTATTCCTTTTTTTCTTTCTCATCTTTTTAATTCATTTGGTATTTTTTAATCTGCTTTTTTCCCCAATATTTGGAAATTAATTACTAATATTATTTTGGTGACTACCCTACCTGTTATACCACATATACTTAGGAAGTCTGAAGTTAATCAAAGCTTTTATTCTCCTCCCAGAAAACTCAAGAACCTTGAAACATATTAGCACCATTAATTTCTCTTACCCAGCTTATATATTATTGTTGTCAGGTTAATTACTATTTAGTGAAAAATATATTACTGTAATGAACTATATATGAACAGTAATAAATGTAAAACAAAGTAATATATATGAACAGTAATATATTTATTGTATATTACTGAATGTATGAGATACTAGAAGCAATGTGGAACAAAGTACTAAATATATATGGACAATACTGTTCTCATACATTCCATCTGGGACTACTTTCCTTATGTCTGAATTATGTCTTTCAGAAGTTCCTTTGGTAAAGATCTACTGGTGATGAATTCTCAACTGCTGCTCATAAAATATATTTACTTTTTGTTTATTCTTGAAAGATATTTTTGCTGGGATGGAATTCCAAATTGACAGGTATTTCCTTCTAGAACATTAAAGATAACATCTTTGGGAGCTGTGAACTGACAAAACATCAAGAGTTTACGCAGTGATAAGAGACATGAGAGTTCCAGTTGACCAGAGTGGAACATCCTTGTTGAACACCCAAGGTGTACAATAAAGATTTCAGGATCGCTTTATTCTATTGTTAAAACTAAACTAGCCTAGAGTAAAAAGAATTGAAAATCTGTCTTGATAAAGCTAAAAACAAGCTTCAAAAGGAACAAGCTGGTCCTCAAGTAACTTAACTACCTGCCAGAACAAATCCAACACTTTTATTACTAGATAAACAAAAGCAGGAAAATGGTACCCATAACCAGAAAAAAAGGAAAACAAAAACTAGTGCATCTAAACACACCCAGAAATGGCCAGGCGCAGTGGCTCGCACCTGTAATCCCAGCACTTTGGGAGGCTGAGGCGGGTGGATCACGAGGTCAGGATATCGAGACCACAGTAAAACCCCGTCTCTACTAAAAATACAAAAAATTAGCCGGGCAAGGTTGTGGGTTCCCGTAGTCCCAGGTACTTGGGAGGCTGAGGCAGGAGAATGGCATCAACCTGGGAGGCAGAGCTTGTAGTGAGCTGAGATCTCGCCATTGCACTCCAGTCTGGGTGAACAGAGCGAGACTCTGTCTCAAAAAAAAAAAAAAAAAAGAAAGAAACACACCTAGAAATGAGAGGGGATACAATTATTAATTTTTAAATTTTTATTAATTAATTAAAAGTATTAAAAGATGAGAACTTTAAACCAGCTATTGTAAATATTCTTAGTGATTTAAAGGAACACATGAAGATGATAAGGAGAGAAATGGAAGATACAAAAAAGGAACCAATGGAAACCTGTGGATGAAAAATATTAGAGAATTTTAAAACTCACAAAATGGGATTAACAGCAGATCATACACTGCACAAGAAAAGATCAGAGAACTTGAAGAGAGCAAAAGAAACCATCCAAAAATGAAACATAGTGAGAAAAAAAGACCAAAGAAAAATTATGCACAGAGAGCCTCAGAAATCTTAGGGATGATAGCAAGCAGTATAAAATACATACAACTGTAGTCCCAGGAGGGCAGGGATGGGAGTGTGGGAGTGTTTTAAGAAATAATGGGCCAGACACGGTGGCTCATGCCTGTAATCCTAGCACTTTGGGAGGCCGAGGCAGGTGGATCACCTGAGGTCAGGAGTTCAAGACCAGCCTGGCCAACATGGTGAAACCCCATCTCTACTAAATATACAAAAATTATCCAGGAGTGGTGGCACATGCCTGTAATCTCAGCTATTTGGGAGGCTGAGGCAGGAGATAGAGGTTGCAGTGAGCCAAGATCATGCCACTGCACTCCAGCCTGGATGACAGAGTGAGACTCCAGCTCCAAAAAAAAAAAAGAAAAGAACTAATGGCCAGATTTTTTCCAAACTTGATGAAACCCCTTTGTGTAGTAATCTGCTACTGCATAACAAATTGCTCCAAAATTTAGGGACTTAAAACAGCAAACATTTATTTTCTCACAGTTTTTGAGGATTAGGAATCTAGACATGTTGGAATCCGAATGCCTCTGACTCAGGGTTTCTCATAAAGTTACAGTCAATGTGTTGACTAAAGCTGCATTATCTCCAAGCTTGACCAGGAAAGGATCTGCTCCCAAGCTCACTCTGTAGCTGTTGGCAGGCCTCAGGTCTTCACTGGCATTGGCAGGAGACATCATTTCCTTGCCTTATTGATCTCTTCATGGGTCTAAAATGTTGTAGCTTGCTTCCCTCAGAGTGAGGAGAGAGGGAGAAAGGGAAGGAAGTTGAGAGAGAGAAAGTAAAACAAAGGTCAAGATCTTTATTTAAGCTAATCTTGAAAGTGACATCACATCATGTTAACCATGTTCTGTCAATTAGAAGTGAGTCCCTGGGTAGAGCCCCAAAGGTGAGACTTCATAAGGACCTCATAAGGTAGGGATCATTGAGGTTCATTTCAGAGCTTACCCGCCACATCATTACATCACACCATACACAAAAATAACCTGAAATGAATCATAGACCTAAGCATAAAAAAGGAAAACAATAAAATATCTAAAAGAAAATCTTATGATAAGCAAAAATTTCTTCCAAGACACAAGAATAAATTACAAAAAATTTGATAAAGTGGACTATATTAAATTAAAAACTTCTGGCCAGGTGCGGTGACTCATGCCTGTAATGCCAACACTTTTAGAGGTCAAGGTGGGCAGATCAGCTTGACGCTACGAGTTCAGAACCAGTCTGGCTAATAAGATGAAACCCCCATCTCTACTAAAATTACGAAAAATTAGCCAGGTATGGTGGCACACCCCTGTAATCCCAGCAACTCAGGAAGCTGAAGAGTGAGAATTGCTTGAGCCTGGGAGGTGGTGAGCCGAGATTGTGCTACTGCACTCCAGCCTGGGCCACAGAGCAAGAGTCTGTCTTAAATATAAATAAATAATAAACAATAAAAATAAATAAAATTTAGAAAATGTCTGCTTTTCAAAAGCCACCATTAAGAAAATGAAAAAAGACTGTGAGAAAAAAATTGCAATTAGTATATCTGACAAAGGACTTTTTTTTTAATCTTTCAACTCAATAATAATAGACAATTTTACTACAAAGTTAAATGTATACTCATCATACAAACATGCAGTTTTACTCACAGATGTTACCCAAGAGAAATGAAAACACATCCACACAGAGACCAACCTGAGCAACATAGTGAGACCTCGTCTCCACAAAATAAAAAATAATAAAATTAACCAGGCATGGCAGTGCATGCCTAAAGTCCCAGCTACTTGGGAGACTGAGGTAGGAGGATCACCTGAGCCCAGGAATTTGCGGCTGTGAACCCCAATCATGCCACTGCACTCCAGCCTGGGCAGCAAACCAAGACTGTTTCCAAAAATAAAACCAAAATATATTGACACAAAAAACCTGTACACAAGTATTTATAGATATTTTATTTATAATGGCTGAAAATGAGAACCCAAATGTACATCACCAGGTGCATGGATAAACACTCAGAAATAAAAAGGAACAAACCACTGATACACACAACAACATGGATGAATCTCAAAAACGAGATTGAAAATTAAAAAACCAAACATAGAAGACTACATACTGTATGATCCCATATGTGTGAAATTCTAGAGAAAGCAATTCTAATTTTTAATGATAAAACACTTTGGATGCGTAGGACTGGGATTTGAGGGGTGGGGCAGTGACTGCAAAAGGGAAGAGGGAACTTTTTAGGGAGATGGAGTCTCGCTCTGTCGCCCAGGCTGGAGTACAGTGGCACGATCTTGATTCACTGCAACCTCTGCCTCATGGGTTCAAGCCATTCTTTTGCCACAGCCTCCCAAGTAGCTGGGACTACAGGCATGTGCCACCACGCCCAGCTAATATTTGTATTTTTAGTAGAGACGAGGTTTCATTGTATTGGCCAGGCTGGTCTCAAATTCCTGACCTCAAGTGATCCACCCACCTCAGCCTCCCAAAGTGCTAGGATTACAGGCGTGAGCCACCGCACCCGGCTTATTCTATATCTTAATTCCTGTGGTAGTTACATGAGTGTGTATGCTTTTGTCAGATCTCACCAAACTACACTCAAAATGGCTGCACCTTATTTCCCACAATTATATCGCAATAAGGTTGATTTTAAAACCAAAATAAATATTGCCTTTGCATGATTCACTGTCTCCTGTCCTCCTGAGATTCTGATCAAAGGTATTTTAAACTTTTATTTTGCATTTCTCTCTCTCTCACCCTCTTTATTTTTCGTCTTTTTTTCATTGTACTGTATTCACACAGTCTCTTCTGATCTGTTATTTTACAAATTATCTTTTTTAATGTTCAATTTGCTGTTGTATATTCTTAAGGGGTTGGTTGGTTGGTTTGTTAACTATTATTTTAGGTTCATGGATACATGAGCAGGTTTGTTGTATAGGGAACTTGCATGTCACAAGGGTTTGGTATACCTATTATTTTGTTACACAGACAATAAACATAGTACTTGATAGTTTTCTGATCCTCTCCCTACTCCCACCCTCCACCCTCAAGTAGATGTCTGCTGTTTCCTTCTTTGTGTCCATGTATACTCAATATTTAGCTCCCACTTGTGAGAACATGCAGTATTTGTTTTTCTGTTCCTGTGTTAGTTCACGTAGGACTGTGGCCTCCGACTCCATCCATGTTGCTACAAAGGACATAATCTCATTCTTTTTTATGACTGCATTGTATTTCATGGTGTATGTATACCATGTTTTTTTAATCCGTCTACCATTGACGGGCATTTAGGTTGATTTTGTGACTTTGCTCTTGTGAATAGTGCCACAGTGAATCTACACATGCATGTGTCTTTGTGGTAACAATAATTTATATTCCTTGGGGCATATACCTAATAATGGGAATGCTGGGTTGAATGGTATACTTCTGTTTTAAGTTCTTTGAGAAATCTCCAAACTGCTTTCCACAGTAGCTGAACTAGTTTCTATTTCCACCAGCAGTGGAAAAGCATTCCCTTTTCTCTGCAACCTTGCCAGCATCTGTTATTTTTTTGACTTTTTAATAATATCAGTTCTGATGTGGGTGAGATAGTATCTCATTGTGGTTTTGATTTGCATTTCTATAATGATCAGTGATGTTGGGCATTTTTTCACATGCTTGTTGGCCACATACATGTCTTCTTTTGAAAGTGTCTGTTCATATCCTTTGCCCACTTTATAATGAGGTTGTTTTTTTCTTACAAATTTGTTTAAGTATCTTGTAGATTCTGGATATTAGACTTTTATAGCATGTATAGTTTGCAAATATTCTCTCCGTTCTGTAGATTGTCTCTTTACTCTGTTGATAGTTTCTTTTGCTGTGCAGAAGCTCTTTAGTTTAATTAGGTCCACATGTCAACTTTTATTTTTGTTGCAACTGCTCTTGGAGTCTTCGCCATAAAATATTTGTCAGGGCCTATGTCCAGATGGTATTCCCTAGGTTATCTTTCTGGGTTTTTGTAGTTTTATTTTATATTTAATTTTTCAATCAACCTTAAGAAGATTTTTGTATATGGAATTAGGAGTCCGCCTTCGGTCTTCCACATATGGCCAGTTATGTCAGCACCATCTATTGAATAAGGAGTTCTTTCCGTATTACTTGTTTTTGTCTACTTTGTCAAAGATTAAATGGCTGTAGGTGTGTGACTTTATTTCTGGGCTGTCTATTCTGTTCCATTGGTCTGTGTGTCTTATTTTTTACCAGCACCATGCTGTTTTGGTTGCTGTGGCCTTGTAGTATAGTTTTCAGTTTGTTAACATGGTGCCTCCAGCTTTGTTCTTTTAGTTTAGGATTGCCTTGGCTATTCAATCTCTTTTTTGGTTCCATATGAATTTTTAAATAGTTAAATAGGTTTTTTTTCTAATTCTGTGAAGAATGTCATTGGTAGTTTGATAGGAATAGTGTTGAATCTGTAAATTGCTTTGGACAATATGACCATTTTAACAATATTGATTCTTCCTATCCATAGCATGGAATGCTTTTTCATTCATTTGTATCATCCCCAATTTCTCTGAGCAGTATTTTGTCATTCTCGTAGAGATCTTTCTCCTCCCTGGTTAGCTACATTCCTATTTTATTCATTTTGTGGCTCTTGTGAATGGGATTGTGTTCTTGATTTGGGTCTCAGCTTAGATGTCACTGATGTATAGAAATGCAATGGATTTTGGTACATTAACATTGTATCATGAAACTTTGCTGAAGACATCAGATCTAGGAGCTTGTGGGCAGAGACTAATGGGTTTTCTAGGTCTAGAATTATATCATCCATAAACGGAGATAGTTTGACTTCCTCTCTTCCTATTTGGATGCCTTTTACTTCTTTCTTTTGCTTCATTGCTCTGCCTAGGATTCCAGTACTATGTTGAATAGGAGTAGTGAGAGTGGGCATCCTTGTCTTGTTCCAGTTCTCAGGGGGATGCTTCCAGCTTTTGCCCATTCATTAAGATGTTATCTGTGGGTCTGTCATATACGGCTTTTATAATTTTGAGATATGTTCCTTCAATGCCTAGTTTTTTGAGGGTTTCTAACATGAGGGGATGTTGAATTTTATCAAAAGCCTTTTCTAGACTGGACACAGTGGCTCACACCCAGCACTTTAGAAGGCCAAGGCAGGCAGATCACTTGAGGCTAGGACTTCAAGACCAGCCTGGCCAACATGGCAAAGCCCCATCTCTACTAAAAATACAAAAATTAGCTGGGCATGGTGGCATGTGCCTGTAATCCCAGCTATTGGGGAGGCTGAGGCATAAAAATCATTTGAATCTGGGAGGCCAAGGTTTCACTTAGCCGATATTGTGCCACTGCACTCCAGCCCAGATGACAGAGCAAAGAGAGTTTTCTGCATCTGTTGAGATGATAATGTGGTTTTTGTTTTCAGTTCTGTTTATGTGGTGAATCCCATTTCTTGATTTGTGTATGTTGAACCAACCTTGCATCCCAGGAATAAAGCTTACTTGATTGTGGCGGATTATCTTTTTGATGTGCTGCTGGATTCAGTTTGCTAGTATTTGTTGAGGATTTTTGCATCCATGATCATCAGGAATATTGACCTGAAGTTTTCTTTTTTTCTTGTATCTCTGCCAGATTTTGATACCAGGATGATTCTGGCCTCATAGATTGAGTTAAAGAGAAGTCCTTTCTCCTCAGTTTTTTGGAATAGTTTCAGTAGGAATGGTATCAGCTCTTCTCTATACATGTGGTAGAATTTGGCTGTGAATCCTTCTGAGCCCGGGATTTTTCTAGTTGATAGGCTTTTTATTATTGATTCATTTTCTGCAGTCACTATCTGTTGGTCTGTTCAGGGATTCAATTTCTTCCCGGTTCAATATTGGAAGGTTGTATGTTTCCAAGAATTTATCCATTTCTAGGTTTTCTGGTTTGTGTGCATAGAGATGTTCATAGTAGTGTCTGAGGTTTTTGTTTGTTTGTTTGTTTGTTGTATTTCTGTGGGGTTAATAGTAATGTCCCGTTGTCATTATGATTATTTATTTGGATCTTCTCTCTTTTACTTTATTAGTCTAGCTGGTGGTCTATCAATCTTATTTATTCTTTCAAAAACCAACTTCTAGATTTGTTGATCTTTACTATGGTTTTTTGCATCTTTGTTTTCCTTCAATTCAGCTCTGATTGTTGTTATTTATTGTCTTCTGCTCGCTCTGGGGTGGGTTTGCCCTTGTTCCTGTAGTTCCTCTAGGTGTTATGTTAAGTTGTTAATTTGAGGTCTTTCTAATTTTTTAGGGCGTTTAGCCCTATAACTTCCACTTAACACTTTAGCTGTGTCCCCAAGATTCTGGTATGTTGTGTCTTTGTTCTCATTAGTTTCAAATAATTTCTTGGTTTCTGCCTTAGTTTTTTGGTTTCCCAAAAAGTCATTCAGGAGCAGGTTGTTTAATTTCCATGTAATCATATGATTATGAGCAATTTCCTTAGTATTGATTTTTATTTTTATGGTCTTGCACTGTGGTCCAAGAGTGTGTTTAGTATGATTTTTTTTTTAATTTGCTGAGGGTTGTTTTATAACTGATTGTGGTCAATTTTAGAGTATGTGCCATGTGCAGATGAGAAGAATGTATATTCTGTTTGTTTTGGGTGGAGAGGTCTATAAATATCTGTTAGGCCAATTTGGTAAAATGTTCTGTGCAGATCCTGAATATCTTTGTTAGTTTTCTGATTTGATCATCTGTCTAATATTGTCAGTGGGGTGTTGGAGTTTCCCACTATCATTGTGTGGTTATCTAAGTCTCTTTGTAGGTCTCTAAGAATTAACCTTATGAATCTGGGTACTTCTGTGCTGGATGCATATTTATTTAGGATAGTTAGGTCTTCTTGTTGAATTGAACCTTTTACCATTATGTAATGTTCTTCTTTGTCTTTTTTGATCATTGTGGGTTTAAAGACTGTTTTGTCTGAAATTAGAATAGCAATCCCTGCTTTTTTCTGTTTTCCATTTGCTTAGTTTTTCTCCATTCCTTTACTTCGAGCCTATGGGTATCTTTGCATGTGAGATGGGTTCCTTGCAGATCACATAGAGTTGGGTCTTGCTTCTTCATCCAACTTACCACTCTGTGTCCTTTAATTTGGAGCATTTAGCCCATTTACATTCAAGGTGAATATTGATATGTGGAGTTTTGATCCTAGATCATACATTTGGTCTCTTTATATAATCCTGTATTTCTCAGAAGCTTTATTCATTCTTCTCTGTTGTTTTTTCTTTGTTTTTATCTGAGTTATTTCAGAGAAACCAGTCTTCAGACTCTGAGATTCTTTCCTCAGGTTGGTTGATTCTGCTGTTAATACTTGTGATTGATTGTATTATGAAATTCTTGAAGTGAGTTTTTCAGTTCTATCAGTTCAGTTTGGTTCTTTCTTAAAATGATCATTTTGTGTTTTATGTCCTGTATCATTTTATTGTGTTTCTTAGTTTCAAAGTTTGTTTCTGATCACTCCAATATCTGTTATCAGACAGATCTGTTTCTTTTGGTTCCTAAGCATCTTGTCTGGTTTCTCTATTTTGAAAATTTTTGTTATAAAGCTTCCATAGTATGGAAACTTTGCCTTTGCCTCTTCTGAGTACCTGAGAGCACTACTGGGTCTGAGAACTTCAACTAAGGGTGGGGTTTCTGGGCTTTGTTAATTTTGAGGTGTGTTTGTGGTCTGTGGCCACAGAAGATTATATTTTTTCTTCTGCTTTGTTCATAACCAAAGTAGCTTCCCTGTAGTCCTGTGACTTTGAGAGAAGTGGCATGCATTTAGATATGGTTCACCTTTACCTTGAAGGGATGCTCTTTTGGGATACCAGATCAATGATGGAGAGGTTCTCTCCACCACACCCACTGTTAGTGGTAACAGAGTCAGATCCCAAGTGTGGAGTATTGTAAATGCCATCCTGGAAAGAGGAAGCGTTGGTGCTCCAAGATTCTGTTAGGTTTTCTCATTATAAGCTTTCATTCAGAAATTGTCTTGGAACATTTTCACTATATTTCCCTGTGTTTAATGCTTTTACAGAGTTGTAGTGGAGTTTTTAGTGAATTGATTAATCTGAATAATTTAATATGCCTTTACTAGATCCAAACATATATTCTTTAAAACTAACCCACCTCACTTAGCACAGTAATCGAGAACTTGGCTTCCAATAATTTTTGTCCCATACAGGGTTTGTATATGTCTGTGATCAATTATAGCATCCTGGAAATTGAAATGGACTGTGGCTCTAAAATAAATTATCAGAACTATTGCTGGGAATTAGTATCAGGATCATTAAGACCAATGTGGCGCCTATATAATACATAATAATTAAGAAACAGTAGTTGATCTTAGTATTATTTCTTGACTAAAATAAATATGTTGTGTACCATTATATTTTAACTATATTACTTTGTATGAGATGGTGAGGCCAGATGCAGATCAAGAGAGAGAAAATGGAAAGAGTTTTACAGCTTGTTATACTCAGTTCTCTGGACAAACACTGCACACCACACAGGACCACTCAGGGGAAGCACTGGGGTCAGTCATGAGGTAGAAGGTGAAGGGGGTAACTGTGAGCACACACTTTATTGTGATTTTTACAGAAAGGAACAGATGATGCCATGGTGAACAAGTTTTAGGTTGGCTGATGTGAACAAGTTCAGTAGGCTCCATGGCATAGTGGCTGTTTCTGGGTTGGTTGGTTGGTTGGTTGGTTTTTTCTGTTTCCTGGCCCTAGAGTGATTATGGCAGATGTAGTGGCCCAGAATGTGAGAGCCCAATGAGGGAAGTAGTTGGAGTTGTACACTCAGCTGCTCAAAATAGAAACTGACCAGCCTCTTTGCCAGGGTCTCAAAACTAAGTCAAGACATTTAAGTCTTGACAAGTCAGAAATAAGTCAAGACGTGTAACTATATTATACCTTGAGGCAACTCATAGCGTAGGATCCTAAGCCTATGATACAAGGACACATTGCTCTAATGGACCAAAAGTGCCTAACCTTGTTTTATTTTTACACTGTGTTGAAACGGTAGCTGAACAGTAAGGGTCTGTTGCATTGATTGAAATCTTCAAAACATCTTGAAAAAATGTACCATAATTTTTAACTATGTGTCTTCCTTAATGATGGACTGCCTGTGCTGAGGATGTCCTGTAAAGACTTAATATCCCACTTTCTAGCATACTAGCTTTTTCATCAGTCAGTATGCTTTGATGATTAGAAACTGTAAATCTACTCAGAGAAAGCTTCTGCCACTTGGCAGATGTTTTGCGTCCAGTTTAAGAGAAAGGCAGTGCTACTCCTTTGTTGGTTTCATTACATTTGATTTTCCCATTGTTTTCAGAACAAAAAAAAGTAAATCAATTTGGTTTAATGTCGTTCTTATGTTAAAAATAACATGTAGACTATTAAAATGATATATATTAACTCTGCAGTAATAGAAGCTCATTAATATTTTATATGCTTGCTTTAACGTATTTATACACTTGCCTGAAAATATCCAAATCTGCTCTGATTCAGAATTTTAGTACCCCTGTAAAAGTATTCAGCAGTATTATTAGTATCTTCGCTGTCCATCTTTTCACTCTTTTAAGTTCAGAATTATAACTTGCAATTTAAAATGTCTAATACTTCGGTCTGCAGATGTATACAAATGGATCCAGAAACAAAAGCAGATCCCTTAAAACTCAGTTTAATTTATATAACAAACAACTGAGTGACCATTCTTTTCCAAGCATTCTGCTAAATGCTAGAAACACAAGACGAGTAAGGCTTTGCCACTAAGAACTTATTCTATCCCATTGCCTGTTTTTGTTTCTCGAAACTAGCATTCATCACTGTCAGTAATTATGCTTTATACTTGTTTCTTTTACATGTTTTAAAATATTCTCTCTTTCCTATGGGACTGTCAGCTCCATAAAGTTTATTTTATTCCTTACTGTATCCCTAGCTCTTAAAAGAGTGTCCAGCAGTAGTAGATACCCAGAACATATTTTTTGAATGAATGAATGAAAGCTAGTGAGTTTTATCAATTATTGTTTCTTTTCTAGGCCAAACTCTTCTTCCAATTTTGATCCTTTGTGGTCAAAGTTAGAATTTCAGCTTTTTGAAATGCATTTGAACTTTTAAAACATAATATAATGCACCCCCAGTATTTAACAGACCTAAGAAACTTGAATTCTCATAATTGTACCACTGCTGTATAATGAGACTTGTTTCTCATCTTACAAACTTGAAAATGCTATTGATTCTAAGAATTGTTGGCCAGGCGCGGTGGCTCAAGCCTGTAATCCCAGCACTTTGGGAGGCCGAGACGGGCGCATCACGAGGTCAGGAGATCTAGACCATCCTGGCTAAAACAGTGAAACCCCGTCACTACTAAAAAATACAAAAAACTAGCCGGGCGAGGTGGCAGGCGCCTGTAGTCCCAGCTACTCTGGAGGCTGAGGCAGGAGAATGGCGTAAACCCGGGAAGCGGAGCTTACAGTGAGCTGAGATCCGGCCACTGCACTCCAGCCCGGGAGATAGAGCGAGACTCCGTCTCAAAAAAAAAAAAAAAAAAGAATTGTTATGAAGATTGTTGATAATAAAGGAATACATAGTCCTGAACATAAGCATTAGGATTAATTGGGTGAAATAATTTTTAAAAATCAGTATTGCTAATAATTAAGGTCATACTTCCAGAGGAGAAATATCACACAAAACATTACAGCTAGGATTATTCAATTTTTTGAACTCCTGTTCTGAAATCTAGAAAAGTACACATTGGCCATATAACACAGACCAGGGTGAACTGTGCATGTGTGTCCACAGGCACCAGTCCACTAGAAATTATTGGCAGAGAGTATTTGTTGAATGGGTATCTGTATATGAACATAACTCTCTGTGTAAGCATAACAGTCCATAGTATGGTGTTGGGCGCTTGATAATGATTCTTTAAGTGTTTATAGGTAATTTATTTAAGAATTATTGACATGTCATTTTTAAAGGAGTTTGCTAGCCAGCAGTGCAACACCAAAGAGGAATCCTTTCAACTTGAATTCTAGTATACAGTGCCCAATTATGAGCAAGGAGAGTAGCCCATATATGACTAACTTAAAAGGAGTTTACTAGAATGAGTTGTGTCAAAAAACTTCATCAATCTTGCTACTTGTTATCACACCATCATAGCTTCATTCATTTGAATACTGAAAATTGTTTGTTTGTATGGGCTTTTTGGCATTGATTTTAACTAAAATTCAGATATTGTATAAGAAACTATAGTTTCCAATAACCATGATCTTGAAAACAACCTAAATGTGGTCCATAGAATGACAGATTGTTCCTCTCTCTGTATCCCCTTTCATGCACCTCCATAGTCAGCTTTCAGGTATGGTTGATTCTTTCTCTTCTTTCTCCTTAATGTTTTTCAAATCCATTTGCCTTCATCCCTGCTACCCCTGTCTTAGATCAGATCACCATCATCTCTTACCTCTCTTACAAACTCTTTGTTTATCCCTGGACTGCTGCAACAGCTTTTAGATCTGGCTGTTACATGTATGTCCAATCTCATTTCTCATCACTTCCTATTTTTTTATTACTCTGCTTAAGATTTTAGAGAAACCTCTATCACATTAAGGATTTTTTATTATAAAAGACAATATTACTAGGTTTTGGTTGTTGTTGTTGTTTTGTTTCGTTTTGTTTTGCTTTGCTTTGCTTTGCTTTGCTTTGCTTTGCTTTGCTTTGCTTTGCTTTGCTTTGCTTTTTTGAGACGGAGTCTCGCTCTGTCACCTAAGCTGGAGTATAGTGGCGGGATCTCGGCTCACTGCAAGCTCCACCTCCTGGGTTCACGCCATTCTCCTGCCTCAGCCTCCAGAGTAGCTGGGACTACAGGTGTCCGCCACCATGTTTGG